>NW_024349800.1:15722867-15956268 GCF_902729225.1 Pteropus medius | reverse complement strand
AAAAGTGAGGTAATGTTACCAAGAATGCAGACCTGTCCCAGAGGAGCTTAACTGGGAAACAAATGGATAGGGACGTGGGGGGCAATAACTAGAGAGAGTTACAGTGTCGTGCTCTCTCTCTCTCTCTCTCTCTCCCCTATCTATCTAATGCATGAGAGTTCAGTAAACTTATTATTCGAATGGAAGAAACAAGAAAAGAAAAGCACTAGAAATATAAAGGAGGCAAGTTTATTTATTTTTATGAGGTTTAAATAAATGATATACTATACTAAAATAAAGTCTAGGTATTTCTAATTATAAAAATTAAAATCACAAAATAGTAGAAAATAATATGGATAATGATGTTTATAATCTTTCGATTGAAAGGTAAAATAGACAGAATAATGACCCCTCAAAGATGTCCATGTCCTACTTCTTGAAGCCTGTTGATATGTGTTAAAAAACAAAATTCAACCCAGTAAATTATGAAAAGCCAATTGACTTTATTAAATGATTTATGAATTGAGCAGCATCTCATCCAGCAACTGGAAGGGCACACTGAGAGACTGTACAAAATGGAGGCTTTTATAGGGACGAAGGGTGGGGCAAGGGACCTATTAACAAAAGAAAAGGAAAGATTGATGCCTTTCTCTTTAAAATAATTCACCATCTTTTTTTTTTTTTTTTAATCATAGAGTAGATTTGGCCATGCTCCCCCTTCTTCCCTTCCTACAGTAGCAGAGGGATTGGAAAAAGGGCCCCAAGTGCAGTGGCTGGGGACACTGGGCTTGGTGGGAAGGCTGGGACTGGTGAACCACAGACATCTTCAGGGCTTTCCATTTTATATAGGTTGCCCACTCTGATTTGAAATGGAAGAGGCTGGAAACGTTCCAACTACCAATCACCAGATCAGAAAGTAATTAAACTGGCGTTTGGTGCATCAAGTGTTTCGCTAGCACAAGCTAGGATGACGCCATTTCTCATCTGTGGGTTTTCTCCCTTCACAGCAGCCACACTTACTACAGCTCCAAAGCGATTCTGCTAAAGGACTGATCGATTGGAAACATGTTAAGGGATGCTGAAACGGAGATTGATTATTTTCTCCTGGGATTCTGGGGTGGGCGCAAAAAGCATGTGACACCTGCCAGTGGGAAACGGTCCACATATGAGGAGGAGCAGCAAGGGTCAGGAGTCAGGATCTCCAAGGGATGGGAGGATGTGTGCGTGCAAAAAGTGTGTGTGTGTGAGAAAGAGAGAGAGAGAGAGAGAGAGAGAGAGAGAGAGCACGAGAATTTTATGTTGCAAGACTTAAAGATGAGCCCAGGAATTTAGATGACCACTAGAAGCTGGAAAAGGCAAGGAAATGGATTCTCCCTTGGTGCCTCCAGAGGAATATGACCCTGCTGAAGCCTTGATTATAAGACTTCTGACCTCCAGAACTGCAAGCTAATGATTTGTGTTGTCTTAAACCGCAAGTTTGTGGTAATTTGTTATAGCAATATAGAAAGCTTATACAAAAAAACACATGAGATGGCAACCAGAAAACAAAGAGAAAATAGATGTCAGTTCCAAATTATAAACCTGCTGAAAAACAATTGAAAACCAAGATAGTTTATACAAATGACAATCTATGTGAAGACATGAAGGTTTAACAACAATAGTAATAAAGCATTCTATGATCAGTATAAAAAGAGTAATTCACTGGAAAGTGAGCAAAGAGTGATTATTGGTAATGTCAGAAGAAATAAAAGAAATAAAATAGAGTGTGTTACTAAAAACTTCAAATTAGAGCATTGAATTAAACTTTTCCCACCTGGACACATAGCAGTGATTTATCAGACACCCAGGGGTGGCCAGAGTGTAAAGAACAGGAATTGTCATGAACTCTAGGTGAGGTCATAATTTGGTAAAAGCTTTCTGGAAAGCACTGCCAAACAGTTATTACCTAAATGATAACTGTATATACTCTTTGACTTAGCAATTCTATTTCTAGGATTTCATTCCTTAGAAATGCTAACCCAGGTGAAAAAAGATACGTATAAAAGTGTTCATAATAGCATTGTTTGTATAGAAAAAAAATGAAAATGACCTAAAATGGATATATTTAGGAGATTGAAAGACATTTGTTATATTCAAGTTTTTTTGTATGTCCATACCTGTAGAGAATTTTTATCAGTTTATTTGAGCCAAGCTGATAATTGCTGTGAAGAAAAATCTCAACAGATTGAAAAAATGCTCCAGAGAATGGCAGTTTTGCAGCTTATTTTACACATTAGAATCAAAGCAGGAGACATAAGAAAGATTACATGGAATCTATTGGTGGTAGATTAAGGGGGTGGAAGAAAGCAACGCGAGGAAATATCTGAGATTGGATAAAAAAACAAAATGAAGAAACACATAGCTCTTTTACATTGGTGGGTCCAGGACAGTTAATAATTAACATTTATGGTACATAGAGATGGTATGTGGGAAACAAGATAACAATGAGGGATTCTGGATGTCATGTTTTCGTGTAGTTGTGCCATGAGTCCGGAAAAGGAGATTATGCTGACATTTCAAAGTTATGTTATCTTAGATGCAAAAAGACAATAGGCTCACTTAAGGTAAAGACTGACCTTTGCCAGGGAGGCTACAGGTCTAGGATGTGACTACCCACCGTGACCTGCTTTTAGCTAGGAATTTTTATTTTCTGATCATCCTATGTGATTACTTTCGATCTCTGAGTTTGTAGGGCCCTCCATGCAGACCTCCCCTGAGCTTGTCAGGTATGTGGCCTCTTTTTTGTCCACAAGATAATGGACTACAGTGTTGCCTTTAAAAAAATGGGGTAGATAAGAGCAAATATTTATAATATATTGATAAGTGATGAAAACTAGTTGCAGAGAAATTTTGATTCTGTTATAAAAATATGTATATATGTCTCATGTGCATTTGTATATTTATATAATACATAGTTGTATATTTGTGAGTTATATACACATATAATTTTTATCAGTATATGAATAGGAAAATTTTTACAAGCAAACTTAATAGAGAAAAGAATGTGGTTTCAGGAAACTTTTACTCTTTGCTTTTTTTATTTCTCTACCATTTGAATTTTTTTACAACACATGTTTTATTCAGAATAAAAAACATAAAACTGAAAATTTATTTATATTAGATGTTTAATGAATCTCAAGTGATTCATAATTGAGCTTAGTGGAGCACATTATTCTCTTGGTAAAATATTACCAATTTGATTACATGTGGAGGAAAGAATCTAGAAAATCATTATTTTTGCAAAGTAGACAACAAATAAATACTTGCTGATTGAACAAATAAGTAGAAATAAATCAAGATGCTTTGGTAGCTAAGAAAGGAAGGGCTCTATAAATGTCCCATAGGAACCAACAATCATTTCTTCGATGCTTCCTGAGGAAAGAAGTGTTCGAATATTTCTTTCCTTCTTGTGATTCCTGAAGCTATCCTCAGTGTCCTGACATCGATTAGGAATCTTCATATAATATAAGCTATAAACATAACCTATTAGGGAACTCCTGCACAATGTTTCATATTGATTAAGAGTAAATTATTTCAGGAAGAAATTCCAGAAGAAGGTATCTCTGGAGTCTAATATCTGAATTATATGAATCAAGCGGCAGCAACTAAATCAAGTAAGATTTTGAAAGGAATTTAAAGACCTCTCATTTTAAATGTGATTATGCTTAATTGCGTAGCACTACTTAAAAAAAATATTTTTATATATATAAAACAGTTAAAAAAATTTTAAAAATATAACTAAAAAATATATTTTGGCCATTAGCTAGTGCTTTATAATGGTGAGTGAGATTGAGTATTCATATAACCAAATTCAGATGAACAAATGAAACCCAGTGATTGAAGTGTGGTTTATATTTGAGAAGAGTGTAAGAAGATTAGGCCTTGCATTTAAAATTTTAGAACTGTTGTCTGTTCACATGCTCACCCCCACAAACTTTTTTTGGCCACAGTTGGACAAGGCATAGACACCTGGTCCATTCAGTGTCTCTGTCCAGGCCGACTGGAAATGAATTCAGAAAGGCCAGTCCTTCTCTAAGTGTCAGTAAAACTGTAACATATAAAGTCAAGAGCAGTGGCAGGTTCATATTTCTCTGTGTGGATGGTGAGTAGAGAAAGCCTATTGGGAGGGAAGGAGGAAGGGGATTGGAGAAGGAGGAGGGAAGGAAAAGTAGGAGGGGAGGTGTGGGAGAAGTCAGGTGTGTCAAAAGAAGCAGACACAAGAGATAGTAGGAGAGCACTTCCTGGATTCTGGAAGGATCCACAGTTCCAGTTCCTTCCTAGGCCCAGATGATATTTGTATAACCATTTCTGCCTTTTTCCTCAAGCTACTTTGGTATGATTTCTACTAACCAAAGTGAAAGAATCCTAATTAGCTTTAGGGAGGAAATAGAAGGGCCTTTTGTTCAGTTTTTTTGTTTTTTGTTTTTTTTTTCCCAGATAAAGCCTGGAAATCAAACTCTGTCTAGATTGCCAGAGCCTGCCTGCACCTGCCAGGGACTGTGTCTCATTTCTGGACTCTGGAGCTGGGTGTGTGTACGTGTGTGTGTGTGTGTGTGAGCCACGCAGCCTCAGACCACCAGTTGCTCCATTCTAACACTCCGTTTCCCTCTAGAAGTGGGGAGCAGTTGGCTGCATTGGGGGTATCACATCATCACACAGGCTCTACCTTCTTTCACTCACATCCACAGAATATTGGAGCCGGAAGGGGCTTCAGAAATCATCCGGTGCAACTTCCTCATTTAATAGATAATGAAACAGAGATTTTAAGGGATGAAGAGGCTTATCCAACGGTACACAATAAATTAGTAGTAAAACCAGGAACAGAACTTTCCAGCATTAGAATTCTCCCTTTTACAGTCGGCTGAAAGTGAGCATCTGGGCTGGGCCCCAGCCAAGTGGGAAGAAAAAAACAGTGCTGTAGGGAAATGGTGATAAACTTTATAAAAAACCAGCAATTTGCGTCATCTCTCTTCTTCTTGGGAGGAGGCTTGGAGTTCTTATTGCCTCTTGCAGAGCATTCAGCTGTGCTCCCACAGCAAGAATAGCATTCAACTTTCCACAACCTTCATTTCCAGGGTCAGGATAGTAAATAAGAGGAAAGCTCTGAGCTTAATTGGAACTTTTTTTTCTTTTTTTGTAAAACATAATGGAAGGATCACTGAAATGTCAAAACATTTTCCAGTAATCTGGGAAACTTACCTTTGCCTAAAGCAATTACCACATTTTTCAGCATGACATTTTCATCGTCGGAAGGCTTGCAGGGAAGTAGAAGTCACACCAGGCCAGGTTATCAGGTTATCATCCTCCGCAACGGTGGAAATGGAGAATTCCCACAGAGGTTTCACAATATTTCATTTCTGTTTCTTTCAATGTTTTTTGGCTTTAAACTTGGTTTCCAAGCTATTTCATGAACCATACTTTTCCTATGTAGAAATCGCTGTCATTAAATCATCTCAGAGTCCAAATTTCAACAGATTACTTGGACAAAGTTATTAATTTTAAAGCAGTCCAATGAATATTTACTTAATTTAATAATCAAACTGACATCAAAGCCATATTCATGGAGATGTTTTAATGGATGGTCACATATACCTTATTCATTTTTTATTTTAATTAATGGTCACTGGCATGCACTTTTAATTAATCATTCCCTAGCTTGTGTATTGGAAGAGGACAGTGAATTTAATTGAACCCTACTATTTCAGGACTTAATTATTCAGTACTGTGCTATTTTGAGATTGGAAGTTTAGCTTGTCTGATAAATTTTTTCATGGTTAAAGTAGATTTATAGTACATACAAGGTGTCAGGGAAAGCAGTTAAAATGCTGACCTCATTCTCTCATTTCCTCATCAGAGAAACCCTATATGGTTGGCATTATTACCCGCTGTTACCCTCATTTTACAGGTGAGACAAGATGGACTCAGAGGTTAAGAAACAAGATATTGTAGCTACTGTTTTGCTGAGCTGGAAAGTGAACTCAAGTTGTTCTGACTCTACGGTCTGTGCTATTTTCTCTGCCAAGATATATTCAACAGTCATTCAACAGCAGTTTATTTATTCATTAATTAACTTCCTCATCAAACATTTATTGAGTCCCTGTAATACATGGACCAGACAGGCTCCAGCAATACCGAGATGGATAAGATCCAGACTCTACCTTGGGACTGGGTACTGGAGATGGTTATACATGGAAGCAGATGATCACTAAACAATGTGGCCACCTCTGTCACAGAGCTGTTTACTCAAAGCAACCGTGATAAGAAACACTTTATTTGCTAATAATGAGTCATACTTATTTCTCCACTAAAGTCATATTGTTAGCATTCTTTGAGTTGCTTTGTGTAATTCAAAATAGTAGAACTAACTTTATTTCTTTAATAGCTTTCAATATTTCAGATTATACTACTTATTCTCCAAGTAGCTCAGCATTAGTTAGACTTTACCTTATTTATTTTATTGATTTCTGAGCTAGGACTATTGTAAAAGATACAGTCAGCCAAGCTGACATTTCACTCAAGAAGTGACTTAAGTTCAGAGTATGAGTCAAGAGACTTTTTGTCTCTTCTAGGAAGCTAAAAATTCAAACCCTTGCTGCATCAGAGTTTTACCATGTGTTATTCCTGCAAACATTGTTCTTTGAAATCCCTTAAAATATAACTTTGAAAGTAAATATTTTCTTCAGGTATGGTTTTTGTTTTCCCCAGAAACATTTATTGAGCTCCTTCTGGATTTAGTTACTGCTGGAAGCATTGGTATATGCAAAGAAGGAACATTTATGTGAAGGAAATCTGTTTTCAGAATTGTCATTATAACAAGTCATTTCACCATCTATAAATTGGAGATAAGAGTTGCTCTGCATACTCAACAGTGTTGTAAATGGGATCAAATGAGGTAAGACATACTAAATGATTTTGGAAACTACCTGATAACTATTGTAGCTCTTGTAAAAGTAAACTTATGTGCTTAAAGTATATAGTTAATAAATGGCAAAGTATGGGGGTGTAGTTTAAGTGGACTAAAGAATTTTATTTTTGACAAATTCTAATTGTTTAGACATCTAGTGGTGTGAATGATTTCTTCCAACACATTTGTTTTATGGGTTCAGTTGTTGAACTTTCTCATAGCAGGACACATCTATTTTAATGAACTTTTATTTTATGTAATGCTTCTGATTCAATGCAACTAGAAACAAGTTTGATAATTGTATATTTGGTTCTTCTAGAACTCCAGTATATATCAAATAACAACAAAAACAACTAAAAGCTTTTGGCACAGTAAAATTAAAAATCTAAAAGCTTTTTAAAACTAGGAATTTAGCTCTTCACAAAGATAGACCTTTGGCTGTGAGAACAACACTGATCAACGGTGTTGTTTTAGTCCCAGATCTGTCATACTGTACTTAAATACTGTTACAATTTGTTAAAGAAAATGCATTAATTTAAATGATTAAATCTGAGCTTTGGCTGTTGTGACAGTTTCAAACGACCGTATAAAAGGAGACAGGCTTGTGTTCATAGCACCTATGTGTAGCAGGAATGGGCTGAAGGTGTGGGTAATTAATGATCTTGGAGAGAATGAAGGGCTGAGCAAAAATGGTTCAGGGTAGGCCTGCATCTCTGGATCTCTGGGTAGAGCTGGCCGGCGTTAGTGAAAGTTACTGCTGGAGCTGTGTATTACCTCTGGGAGCATGTCAATACCTCTTCCTAATTCTAGTTACTATTTCCATAGGCTTTAAAAGTAGAGTCAATTTTGTGCTGCCTGGAAGAAGAAAATAGAACACCCAATGGGCAATTGGTGTTATGAAATTATCGCATAGAATGCCTTTAAGAATGAGGGGGAAAGTAGAGGGGAGAGCAAACCTATTCTTCTATTTCCAGATAAATGGCAGAGTCTGGCAATAAAGTTTCATTGCTCATGAAGTTAGAATACTTTGATATAACAGTTCTAAGAGAGGCTTAAAGTGGCCCAGATAAATTCTTTAAACCACAGCCACCCTCCATAAGAATACATTAGGGACAGGTATTGATTGATAAAGGCAGGGAGTGGAATACTGGAAAAGCTGGTTTGAGGATTGGCTCTACTACTCAACCTGCAATGGTTAACTTTGCTTCTGAGCCTTTTTGTTGTTGAGATTTTCATTTTGCTATCATGTTGCTTTTAAAGTACAAAGATCTTTTTTTTTTCCTCACAATGTTCTTTGATTTATAGCCTTGTGTTTTTGTTTTGCGGATTAAGTATACAACCTTATTTCTCTGAGGGTTTCAATTATAGTTGATTCTAATTTTCTATCTGCTTACTGCAACATTTCTGTTTCTCCCGAGTTATTTCTTACATTTTGAATATCTTAACTTCTCTCTTTTATGTTGGAGCCTTTCCTCAAATGACTTATGATCCTTGGATTCCACTCATTTTTAAGAATGAGGTGATAAAAAGTTGGTCGATAACTAGGTATAAATGTCAAGGGCTTCTCAATGGGTGGCTTCTTTATCGAGGGACTTCCACAATAAAATACGTGTCTTTTCTCTCGGTCTGGTCAGTTTCTCTTCTGAAAGGTGCAAGGCTCTCTACTAGCATTCTGGAGGAAGCTAACAGATCTCACCACTTACATAATGCCCATATTTTTCAATATAACATGCCCGCCCTCTGCTCTGCCTATGTATTTAGCTCAGAATCTTTCTGGTTCATTCTTTTAAGAGCATAAGCCTCTGTCTTCTTTTGGGGTGAGAGAGACTTCTGAGGTTCTAAATGCAGTTTGTACAGATTTTCAATTTATCCTCTTGTTTTTATAACCCATCTGCGTTCCCACTCTCTTTTAATAGGGTGGCTGCAATTCTTGAAAATCAGGAGTTTTTCTATAGCTCACCTGGTGTCCCCTGCTGCTCGTTAGTAAGGTCAGTCTTTTCAGCTCTGTGTCATCAATTATGTCTTATTCACCAGATTTCTAGTTCCCAAATTTTGATTTGCTATTGTCTTTTCTCTTGTTCTCTTTCTCTTTGTGGGTTTATGTTCTTAAAAATACTATCTCTACGGTCATCTAGTGTGGTCTGGGGAGGGAAAGAGTAAGCACAATGTGTATGTGGTCTCAATGTTGTATTTTTAATGTTGCTTTAAAAACTCTTGTTGCAAAAGTAATGTATGTCACTGTAGACAATTTGTTAGTTAAATTATAAAGTGTAATACAAATAATCTAATCTGTGGGCCCAGATTAACATTTTGTTATTTCCTTGAAGTCATTTTTTTCTAGAATTATTTTGCATTTAGTTGAGATTATTTTTTGTTATAATTTTATATCATATTTCTTTTATTTATTACTCAATATTATAAGAATTTTCCATGTTATTAAAGAAATTTGTAAATATTATTTTTATAAGCTCCATTATGTTGATTTCAATATACAGTTTATTTAGCCATGTGTCTATTATTGGACATTTGGGATGTTCCACTTTTTATTTACTTAAAAAGCAAAACAATTTGGGGATGAAAATCTCTATGTAATGACTTTTCTCTATTTTGAAATATTTTCAAAGACTAAATTCTAGCAAGCAAAATTGTTGAGTCAAAAAGTATGAACATGATTATGGCTATTAATATATTAAGACAAGCATTACATATTTTTAGTATTGTTAGAAATTAAATCGGTGAGTAGTTACTGAGCTATTTCCAACTATCTGGTATTCTGTGTTCTTCAAGCATGTCATGAAGAATCCAAAGGGCAGCTCACAGTCATACCTGGTTCTGCCTCAATTCTTGTCCTTAGGACCAGGTCCACCTCTGATATTTGCAGGGCATTGGGTCAAAGAATGCATGGAAACTCAGCCTTTAGGCCTCCCACCTTCACATTCCGCGCCTGGCTCTGACCTGGAGTGCACGTGTATAGATGTTTCAGTCTGTTCCAGCAAGTGAATCCATACCTTATATAGCCTCATCTTGGTCATCTCTTAGAGCTAGGAGTGTCTACACTGGCCACGCATTCCATCTTTGGAAAGGAAGCCTTAGGAGATCCTTGGGCAGAGAATTTCAAGATTGCAGGTCTCTGGAATATGGTCTAGAATGGGAGATGTAAGGGCATGAGCCCTAGGTGGGCACTTCTCCTGATCTATGGACTCTTCCTTGTGGAGGAAAGGTACAGCGTCAGTAAAGCTAGAGCAGGTGCCTCCAAAGTGTAGGGTTCATAGCAGAGTCTAAGGCAGTGTTACTTACAGTCTACAGCTAACCTGTACTCCAGAAACAGTTCCAGTAGGGAACTGGCCCAATTGCAGGAGATGAAGGTGGAGTGGGGGATAATAGGGAGTGGAGAGGATGGTAGGAATGTGGAAAAGAAAAAAATATAAAAGGTAGTCTCCTGTCCATTTTTTTCCAAGGAAGCACAAATAGAGTCATCTAACTACCACTACATGCAGCTCTCCTGTATGTGAATGAAAAATAGATTTCACCAAATATACTACTGTAGTGTTATATAATGAGTAATGAGCACCCAAAGATATTAAGTCCCCATCTCTGTAGTTTGTAAATGGTAACTTATGTGGGTAAAGAGTCTTTGTAGATGTGTTAAGTTAAGGGTTTTGAGATACGGTGGTTACCCTGAATTATCCGTGTGGTTTCTAAATGCCATTACAAATATCCTTATAAGAGAGAGGCAAAGGGAGATAATACAGACAAACAGAGGAGAAAGCCATGTGGAGACAGAGCAGAGACAGATATGGCTACAAGGCAATGAATGCCGACAGCCACCAGAAGGTAAAGGTGCCAGGGAAAGGATTCTCTCCCAGAGCTTCCAGATAGAGCACGGTCCTGCTGACACTGATTTTGGACTTCTGTTTCCAGAATTGTGAGGAAATAAGTTTTTGTTGTTTTAAGGCACACAATTTGTGATAATCTGTTATAGCAGCCATGGGAAACTAACGCAAGCCCTATTAACTGAAAAGCATCATTATCATCTCCTGTCGATTCCTAATACATGGGCTTCAAGAAACAGCAAATGAAATTCTTAGATCATGCTTTGTTTGGCCAAGGATTTTTGCAGAATACCAGATGACATTTTCATAATCTAGCATAGCTGTCATTTAGAACAAAGACATGTCATAATCCCTGGGATTGTTGCATATTACCAGAGATTAAATCCTCATTTCTACTCCACTAAGCAATACAATATAGGGTAAATACTAAAATTTTGAAATTAGATCTTGACTCAACTCTTAGCTCTACCATTTACTAGCTGTGTGATCTTGGGCATATTATCTAACTTCTTACCTTGCTACATAGAGATAAACTTGTTCTGGTACCATCTTCAGAGACACTTTAGAGGAACCATGTATCCTTCATGAACTCTCTTGATCAAGTAAGTCTAAGGCCCATATATGTATTCCTTTAAAGCAGTCCAGGACCTCATAAACTCTGGGTATACAAAGAATGTAGTGTAAAGAATGTCTAAGTTTTTAAAATTTTGGATAATTTGGTTCAGATTAAAATATGAATAGTTTAACATAGAACTTTTTTAAACAAAAAGAATGATACTTTAATGGTAGAATTTATACATTATGGCTGTCTAATGAGAGTGATATTTAGTCAAAATAGCATTTTATGTGTAAATTTTAGGAACAATCAATTGATAAATGTGCACTTTCATATCAGTATTTCTTTCTGTCTCATTAAGCACAAAAAATGGGGGAGAAAGCAAAAGCAGTACAGTTATACAAAAAAAGAAAAAATAGGATTCATCCTCTTATGTTATAATTGCAGTCTAGAAAGTTTTACACTTTGAACAAGGCTTGTTTCCCTTTTTGTGAGAGAGAAATCAAGTGAAAACCATAAGGGATAAACAATCCCTGTCATAATTTTCCATGAACAGCAGCAGACTATCCCTAACTTATCAAGCTGGATTGAAGCCAACATTCACAGCTGCTCTTCTCAACTTTGCAGAAGCAGCTTGTCTGAGGAATTAGTCTTATTCTGTATTTCTTATGGGGAATGTGCTCCTTTTGACACAGTCTAGAATTAAAATTTTTATCACTAATTTTTTTTTTCAAATGCCTGCTTTTAAATTTAAACTTTTAAAAAGTATTTTCCCTCCTTTCGGAGGTTTTGTAGCTGGTGGGTTGGGATGTAGAATGATCTTAGTGATAATAGCTGTTTCTGCTGTAGGAATATCATGAGTGACGGATACTCTGACGTGTGGACCAGACGTGTTGTTGGTGGGAGATGTAACAGCCGATTTCTATTGTTTCTTTGTTGTTCTGTGACAGGGGGAGGATGATAAAGAGGTAGACTCCAAAATAGAAGACATTGAAAATTTAGAACTTAGTGATCAAGTGACTAGATAGTTCAAGAAGTGGAATATCTGATTAAAAAAACCAAGGACTTTCTGGCTGGTGCAGTAGGGCAGGAACAGGGTCAGTGGTGTTCTGTAAATGTGGAACACCTAGTTCCCTGGAAAAAGGAAGATCTTGATTTGTAGTATTTGCTGGTGTTTGTGAAATAAATGCTCTCAAGATGGCTGATTTTAAGCTACAGCATGATGTCATTTAGCTCACAAAGTTTCTGAAAATTCGACATTTGGCTCTGACAAGCTGGTGTAAGCCAAATTCAGCACATCGTTGGCAGGATAGCGAATGAAATGTGCTTTTTGTCTTTTTGTTTTTGTTTTGCATGATGGAATTCTCCACTGTAAATGGAAGTGTTTTAGATCTGAGATACAGTCTAACAGCACAGGGCCTTGGGGACATTTGGACATTGGAAAGTCAGGAAACTATGTGGAATCTCTGATCTGTCTCTGACTTCATACATGAATTGTTGCAGGTAGTAACATTTTGAGCAGTCTCGGTGAGTGTAAGGACACTGTGAGTTTTGTGGACCATGCGAAGAGCTCTGAAAACTGGCCAGGATGACATCATGAGTTACGTGCCTCTGTGGCCAGTGACAATATATATTATGTTCTGTCTTTGTAGAATGGTAACTGGCTTTTTTCTTTCTTTTGTACCACAAGGCATTCATGTACACTCTACTGTCATTAAGCATTTGCTCAGTGATAACATCAGACTGCCTTTATTAGCTGCTGTGGGGCTGTAGACCTACACAGGTTTCTGTATCTAAATATGCTTGCAGTATGGATTCCCCCTGCTTAACATGCTACTTTTGTTCTGAGAAAGGACATTTCTATGGCAGTCTGTCAACAAATGGTGAAGTGTGACTGCCAGCACACTGAAATTCTGAGGGATTCTCTAGAGGCAGAGGTAGATCTTAACACACCTTTAAGGGATACCAAGCTCCTTGGGGTAAAGCCTCCATGCCTTGAAGTTCCTGTCATCGACCACGTGTGTTCTCACACACAGTAATTGACTGTAGCTGAGATCTATTTTCTGGAGGAACAGGGAAGAGAAGAGGTTATTATAGTTAGTGTCCCCATGGATAGGATGCTCTACACTTCCACGCTGAGTGCAAACCAATGAAGAGCCTCATCGGAAAGCCCCAGGATGTTTGAATCATCCTCTGGACATGGGGTTGGCAAACCACAGCCTGCACGTCAAATTCAATCCCCTTCTCTATTTTTGTTAAATTTTATTGTAATGGGGTCATGCCCATTTATTTGCATATCGTCTATGTCTGCTTTTTATGCTACAAATTTTGACAGAGACCCTATAGCCTGCAACTCAACAACCTTTACTATCTTGCCCTTTACAGAACTATTTCAGGGTCTCTCCTGTTTTTCTCTCCACTACCCCACATCTTCACTTTCCTGATTTCTCCACTTTCATATTCCAACTAAATGATATGTGAAGGTGTTAGCTAACTCCATGATGATAATCAAATTGAAATATACATTGAACCAACACATTGTACATCTTAAACTTATACAATGTTATATGTCAATTATATTTCCATAAAAAAAATAAAAGGGACATGTAGGATGTGTTGAATAGCATATTGTGCCTATTTCTTTCTTGGGTTTTATCTTAGGTTTTAGTGCCTTTCCTCATGCTAATGAGAACAGAAGAATTAAAAAAATGATGTATGATGGTCAATATTAAGTATGAAAATCTTTCTTTCTGTTTTTAAATTCTCTTTTCAAAAGTATGAGAATTAGGGTAGAGGAAAACAAAAAGACATTTTTAAAAAACTATTAATTTCAGTTTTAGAAGAATTTATTTTTTTTCTTTGGAGAAAATTTTTATTAGCAATAGTCACCGGGTATGTTCTTGACAAGAAATATGGACATTGGCTACCTATTCCCACAATTTCTAAGGAAAAAAAATCTTCTCATAAGCTCAGCTAGAGGGCAAAAGTATCATTTTGGGATATTGGACATGCTCTAAACATTTGGATAAGGGTTGAGAAATTGACTAACGTGGCTGTATTAATTTTCTAGGATTGCTGTAATAAAGTACCATAATCTGAGTGGCTAAGGCAGCATAGATGTCTTCTTTTACAGTTCGGGAGGCGAGAAGTCCAAAATTAAGGTGCTGGCAGGAAACTTGTAAAGGAGGATACTTTTCCTGTTCTGGTAGCTGCAGGCATTCCTTGGCGTGTGAAAGCATAACTCCAGTCTCTGTCTCCATCTTCACATGGCAATATTCCCTCTGTCCCTGTATCCAGACTTCTCTCTTCTGATAAGAACACCAGTTGTAATGGATTAAGGGACTAACCTGTAATGTCACCTTGATGCGACTACATCTACAAAGACCCTATTTTTAAATAAGGTCACATTCACAGGTATCAGGAGGGTTAGGACATCTGCATATCTTTATTGGGGGGGGGTCACAATTCAAGCTGTAGTAGTTACCAAATATTTATGAACCATGACTGGACACAAAAGAATGAATTGAGCCAATCACATCTCTATCTTCAAATCTAAAATCAAAGCAACATAGGAATTGTTGAAAAGATGTCATGGATCAGGACTGTGACCAGCCAAAGCCATGTGCAAACTGAAATCATAAGGGGGCATAAAAGGTAAATAGGTGGAGAGAGTGAAAGAGAGATGATGTGCATGGAGAAATAGGGGTAAAGAGAGAAAAGAGAAAAGAATAGTTGCAGAGCAGCTGGTCTTCAATAGCATCCTTATAAACTTATAGCTCTTCCCCCGCCCCCCCCCAGATGAGATGCCCGAGCGAAATTTGTTATTTAAAAACGATAGAACAAAACTCTAACACCTGTTCTTGGTCCACAATTTTCAGGCAGGGAGGCTCAGATTGTGAGGTGGGAAGAGGGCCAGGGACAAGGAAGAAGGATCAAGTGAGAAGCAAAAGCTGCCAGCTCCTTAATTTCCTATTTTGTTTCTGCCTTGCTGCTAATCTTTGTTTTCTGCCATGGATTCTCATAGGCAGCATTTGTTGGTAAAATAACGCTGACCTTCAAATCCAGCTAGAACAAAGGATGAGAAAAAGCTCTTATTGATATTACATCTCTTTATTAAATCATGCATCTCTCATTCTCCTGGGCCCAGCGAGATGAATAGGAAGATAAGCGTGCACACGCACATGCACACACACACACACACACACACGCACGCACGCACATACACATACTCTCCATCTTTTTTGTTTCTCAAATTCACTCTCCAGTCTTTTTTGTTTCTCAAATTCACTCTCTAGTCTTAACTAAAATTTCTCTTTCAATGTATATTTTATACAATAGGCATTATTTGCTGAGTCAATAAACGATGAGGTGTTGGAAAAATCAAATATTACACATGCCTTAAACACATGCTGACACTTTCTACATAGAAAGCATTGTCTCAGGTTGACAGACTTGCAGACTTGCTATTCATGGTTGAGAGGCCAGCAGTAGGCTCGGGGTGTACTCTTCCTCACGACTGGAGACCGATGTCACTCTCTCCTAGAGAATCTGCATGTTAATATTTTCAACACTCTTGAGTGCAGTCATCTTGTGCACTCAGAAATGACAAAATAATTGGCATGCAGCCTCAGATTTCTTCCTCAGAAGCAATCAGGTGATTTTTCAGCTCTCCAAGAAGGTGGCTTTAATACTCGTTCAATTAAAGTTTCCTACATAAAACTCCATAAAAATCGAAGAAAATTTTCTAGAAATAATTTTAGTTCTCTTTAATGTGTCTCCTTTTTGGCACTTTTAACCTAAATAGGAAATAATTTTTTTCCTTAAAAGCTGTCAGGATGGAAATTTTCATCCTTGTTCTCTTTAGTCTTATTTGTGACTTTGATTTTTAAGGTACAGAGAGAAGTTGAATCTAAAGTGTGTTTACTACTTCTGACTTTGCCAATCAATTTCCATCCAAATGCCTCTATCTCCCTATCTCTAACAATAGCTGCTTCAGGTGTAAGAGTGTTCCATTTTATTGAGAAGCCTTTTACCAGTTGCCAGGTTCGTTTATGTGAACCCTGACATACTTTACTAGCTTGGTTGTAAAATCTTCACAATCATGTTATCTGTCAGGATCTGAGAATGATGTAGGAACATTGTCAAGTAGAAGATACATCTTGTGGGAAAAACTATATTATGTGGTTGTCAGGAATATTTAAATCAGTAATGTTTTGTTTTAACTCAAGGAAAATAATTTGTTTGATAAAACCAAATTGTGTTAAAGAAATTCTATGTAATATACTATGAAAAGTTCTCTCATAATCCTGAAAATTTTACTTTAATTAGACATAAGTTAAATTTTAATTAGATAAAAATTAAATATGAAAATTTAATTTTTTCATATATATATAAAAAAATAAGATCAGATACATTATCACCAGGAAGCACATGATTAAAACCAATCAAAAATTAACTGTACCAGTAATTGTCTCTTTTAGGATATTTGATTTATTCCTTATAAATTTACATCTTCATATATTTCTCTTTTGTCATTCATTAACTTTAACTTTATCATGTTAAATGAAAAAAAACACATGGCAAAATAAAGCCTATACTTTTCTTTCACTATTTTATTCAAAAGAAAGAAAAATAAAGTAGCGTCTGATAATCTCTAAAGAAACCTTCCTGGTTTCTTTATTTTTTGTACAGATTTGATGTTGTTATATTAACAGGGAAGGAATAATTGCTATGTAATTAAATTTGCTCTCTCAGATGACACTGTCAATTTATTTTGTTTTACATTTTTAAAACTTACTAGATAATATATCCAGTACTTGCTTTTGGAAGACCCAGTCTGGATAATAAATTAAGTTCTATACCAAATATTTCTTTCATTGTAGATCTCATAAACTCTAATTTTTTGCTGTTAATTTCCTTTGATTTTCATCTCTGTTTAAAAAGCAGACGAGCCCAGATTCTGGCAGCAGACTACCTGGTTTCAAATGTTGGCTCTGCCACTTATTAGCTTTATGACCAAGGGCAAGGTACATAATGTCTCTTTAACTCAGTTTTCTCTTGTGTAAAATGAGATAACCATGTTATCCTTCCCATAGGGTTAGACTAGTGCCAGGCAAAAGTTGCATGATGAATAGACAACCTGTTCCACACAACAAACATTTGATAAGGCACACTTACCTGATAAACTCATTTGTCATCTGCTCTCCACAGGGCCACCACGTTACATAATATAAAATATAATGTGAATGACACCCCCTGGGACACAATATTATGTTCTGTAGAATGATATCTCCTGGTGCTGTGTAATTTGGAGGCCTTGATCCATCTGCTTCCATTTGATGCCAATGAAAGCAGACCATCAAATATTTTGCAGATCTTCTAAACCATATTAAGAAGATAAATTTATTTTCTGAATTCTAGAAAAGAAGAGGAAAAAAAATCTTCCATCGTAGAAGAAAACAAATGAAATGTCATATCTATAGAAATGTGACCAAATTAGACTAAGCAATGTAGTCAGTTCGATATTCTATAATTCATCTAAAATAAGCAGATTATTCCAGGTGACCTCAGAGAAATGTCTGTGCTGTTCAGGCGATGTAAAATTGCTCTTACGGAATTAGTATAACCAAATGTTTTGGTTCTATTATCATCACAATGTGTCGCCAATTGATGTTGCTTTCAGAAGTGTGTCATTTACAGGGTATGTGAGGTGGGGATAGGTAAGATATTTTGTTTCTTATTCTGTATTTAGGACTTGGAATCCTTGGCCCAGAGTCACTCATTGTATTAGCAATTCAGAGCTCATCCATGAACATTGATACTCAGTTGGACTAAATTCAAAAGAACACTTTGAACTTTAAGGTATGGAAATATGTGTTTATTTTTCTGTTTGAAAATGATAACCACTTTGTCAGAGTTTTGTTTCTTCCAGTCAAAATAATGTAGCTCGTAAAAATTCATTTTCTCTACGGAGTAGCAGAACATTAGGAGAAAATGTTCTTTTCTATTTCTTTAGTTTTTGTTTGTTCCCCAAGTTGATCACCAAACTCTGGGGTTAATGAAATTTAACTCAATCATTGTAAATATAGCATGAGGCACATTTAGGAACTTTCTAGTTAATAATCTAATCACAGTCTCCTTTTCTGGCCCAGGTGAGATTGTTGCCAACAGCACAGAAAAGGCATCTGAAGTTTCCTTTTCGCAACTTCGTATTAATAACAATTGCTTGCAAAACTAGACCGTTCAAAAGATGAAGTGCATCTTCATATTTCCTCAAAGAATTGTAAAATTACCATGTCAAATATTTAGGCTTTAATTAGCATCTTAGGATTTCACATAGAGATCTGTACATAAATAGTGGATCGAAATTTCAAAAGTATTTTTTAAAACCCTTACTGTACACCATACCTTTTTCTTAAGGCCTAAATCCTGATTATAGCATTTCTAAGAACTTCTGCAACCCTGCATCCCAGTTTCTGCCGTTTCTTCCTCTGCGTAATCTCAGTTCCCACCCCTCCAACTGCCTTATTCTACCTCGGCTTCTCGTTTTGTCAGGCACTGACCATGACTTCCCCCCTGGATTCCAGGTTTGCTGCCCATATTTGATCACATCATTGTTCATTTCAATAACACTTTTATATACCTAATCCCTTTGACCACCTATCATGTTTTCCAGTTATTTGTTTAATTTTATTTAATTTTGTTCTATGACCTGAAATTTCTATGTTCTCTGCTCTCAGATTGCTAGAGAAAGTCATGCTGCTTAGATGCTCCAAAAACTCATGGCTCGTAACCTTGGATGAGCCCTCGGCAAACCCTGCTAAGCTGATTGCTACATAATCCTTATAGCTGCCATTCCAAAGGTTTTTTTTTATTTTTTTATTTTTTTTATTTTTAATTTCTCTCTTCAAACCTGAAAACCCACCCACAGCCCCTTTTATTTTCCTTAAGGTGAATAACATCATTTAAAAAAAAGTCCAACTCATTCCCCGACTCATGTTCCCTCAGGTATTTCCCGCCTTACATTTTCTTTGTTCTTTTATCTGTCATTTTATTCTTAATTCTTTTAATGGAGAAGAAGATCCATTTTCCTTCTCAAAGCCAATAGTTTATTCTATGCTCAAAAATCTCACCTCTTCTGCAAGACTTGCCCCATTAATTATTCACTTTATTTCACATCTCCAAGCACTCTGTTTCTAATTTTTTTCCTTTCTTCCAGTTAACACACTTGTATCTTCCCTTTAAACTGCTACTTTCTATGTGTTTCCTTTTCAATAGCAGTCTATGCCCACTAGCTCCATTTTTAATAACTCGCTGAATCCATATACATTTACAATTTGATACCTAGCATTCCACTGGGAGAAATACTCTCTTGAAGGTACAGTCTTCTAATTGTAATGAATTATCTTATATTTAAAATAAATCTTATATATATTTACATGCTTATTGTCTATTTCCCCAAATAAGAATTGAAAGCCCTTGAAGACAGAGATTTTATCTGTCTGGTTCCTTGTTATATCTCCTGTATATCCTGTCTGGTACTGAGTTGGCACTCCATAACTATTCACTGAGTGACTAGGTAATCACCTAACCCAACAGCCCCTTCTCAAACCTCCTTCTATTTTCAGAGGCTTCTGATAATAATTCTGTTTAATACCAATGTTATTGAGATGATACATTCTTTGGGGGTCATCTTTGTCATCTTTGATTCCCACCACTATGTGCACTCAGCCCCCAGTTCTTGTGCTGCATGCAAATTCTTATACATATTTCTATTTTCTTCCATTCACATTTCAGAATTCTCAGCTGAAATACCTTTTCCTGGCCTCCTTCCATGACTCTTGCCCAGTCTATCCTGCACTGAGCTACCAGCACACTCTCCATGTGAAACAAGGTTCTGGTCACACAACTAGAATCGCAGGGGTTCTATGATTTGGCTTTACCTGGTCTTAATCACTGTATTCTTTAATAATTTCCTGCATGAAATGTACGCCCCAGTTAAACATTTTCCAAATACATTCTATGGTTTATATAAATATAAGTAAATAAGTAAGGAAATCAATCAATCAATCAATCAATCAATCCAGTTCCAAAAATTTTTCTTCTCTTACCTATCTAAGTCATCTGTTAGGACTTGATTCAAATGTTACCTTTTTCAGTAAGATCTGTCAGAGCTCCCCAAATAGAGGTGACCTCTTCTATCTTTAAATTCTCATGACATTTTACACTCTTCTCAACTTATTTAGATCCAAAGTCATGTTCTACCTGCCAAGTCTCACCTTTTTCTCCGGTGGCCCCTGTCTCAGTCAGTCCAGAAACCCAGGGATTAAACTGACATTTTCTTCTCTCTTATTATCAGTATATAGTCTACCACTAGAAAGATTCTCTTTTTCCTCCCAAAGCTTTTGAAATTTGTTTCTTTTTTCTTGTCTACTGTCTCTGCCCTTGTTCAAGCTACCTTATCTCTCACCTAGATAATTATAATAATAGTTCCCTAACAAATCCTCCCCTGTCAGTTGTTCTCTTCCAGTCTTTACTCTAATCAGAGTTTGCTTTTTTTTTTTTTCTCAAACAGAAACCTGATCAAGTCGTACCTCCCAAATAACACTTTAATAAACACCCAAATATTTAATGTGGCCAAACATGCCCTACATTTCTGTCCTGATTTTTTCTGTGTTCCACTTTAATCTGATACAACTCCCTCACCCCATGCCCTTTACATAGATAACTCTTGTCATTCAGAAAAGACTTCTCCGGCCACCTCAGGTATACCTCCTCATTAAACGCTCACAATATGTGTGCTTCATTCTAGTTATTCACTTATGAAAAATTTAACTAGATGTTACTATGCATCAAACACTATTATAAACACTGTAAATATTAACTCAATATCCATAAAATCCTATGAAACAGATATTTAAAATTTTCCATTTTCCACGTCAGCAAACTGAGGTCAGAGAGCTTATGTAACTAGCCCAGAGTCGCACAGCTAGTATATGGCAGAAATGATCAATCCCAGGCATCCAACTCCAGAGTCCGATGGTCCAGGTCCACTTTTAAGGACCTCACTTAGGCTGTCTCTCTCCTTTAGTGACAGTTTTCAAAGTTACAATTTACAATTATCTGTGTGATCATGAATGTCTCCTTCCCCAATGTAAGGAAAACTATCTGTTTTACTCTTTACTAAGGTACAAAATTCAAATATTAATGAAAGAATGAAAACAACTGAATGAACAAAATATCAAACCATTTTTAACATCACTTTGCATTTTGGTTGCTAACTTCCTTTCATATGTGTGCTGTGCTTTGGAGTTTCATGTTGCTAAGTTATTTTTTAAAAAAAATCCTAAGTGAGCATTGGCAGAGGTATTTGAAATAGGTAATGAAAATTTTCATGGTCTTATAACTTAATAAATTGACGGTCTAAAGTAGAGAGATCAGCATTTCAGAAATGTTATGGAACGTATTCGGTTTTCATTCATGTTGAAAGTTTCATGAACCAGAAAGTTTCATGATGTTTCATTTCCCTTCCTCCAATTAGTTATGAATTCAAACTCCTTGTCAAGCTAAAGCCAAGGGATAGTAAAGAAGGTAACATTTTTCTGGTTATGAAATAACACGTGTTCATTACATGGAATTTCAGAAATGTAGATTATTAAGAAGAAATTAAGAATCAATTACTGCTAAATCTACCATGAAAAAGAAAACCAGAGTTAACATTTTAGTACATAAATCCTTTAACACCGATATACATATATAGAGTGCAAATAATATTTATACATATGTATATGCCAAATACAAAGAAATACGTATACATATGTATGTGTGTGTATGAGTGTGCATACTTTCAAAATTAGTATGTTACTTTAGTGAGTGCTTGTTTAACTTAACCTTATATAAGAAGCATATTTCACTATTGTTTTTCAAAAGCATAATATTTAATGTCTGGAGAATATTCATCCTATGGATAAGCCATATTTTACCATTTTTCTTCTTATTTTCAGTATTTTCTTTTAAATAATATTCAGTGTTTTCTTTTGTATAAACACTGTCCACATCTCTGAAATTTTCCTCAAGAAAGAGTCCTCAAAGTGAAAAGACTAGATCTTAAATGTTCTCACCACAAAAAAGAAATGATAATTATGTGATGAGATGGAGGTGTTGACTAAGGCTAGAATGGTAATTATATTGCAATATATATCAAATCAACACACTGTACACTTTAAACATTCACAGTATTACATGTCAATTATATCAGTAAAAAAAAAAATGAACTTATTAAATTTCTTGAATCATATTGCCTGATCACTTTCCAGAAAGCTTGTATGTAATTAAACAAAATTATATAAGGGTACCTATCCTATTATACCTTTAGCAGCATTAAATATTTTCCTACAAACAAAATCTTTGATGATCAAAATCTTTGATAACACTGAGTCAATGAGTGTTTGAGAAACAGAATTCTCATGTTTTGTCAATATGTGTAAAAATTGCTACAAACTCTATGGAGGGGCATCTGGGAAATTCGGCTAAAATTTAAAATCATCTATGCATTGATAGCAATATAATTAATTTCTAGAAATTATTTCTCTGGATATATTCAAACTCGTTCTTAAAGTTGTACGTACAAAAATATTCATGGCCATCTTATTTGTAGTAGCAAAAGGTTGCAAGCAACCCAACTATCCATCTAACGGAAGTTAGTTATATAAAAATGGAATAGCCAAACAGAGACAACAGGATCAGTTAGAGCCCTTTGTGTCGAAAATAACAAAAATCTAACTCAAAGTGGCTTTCACTATAAGAAAATACACTGACAACCTGAAAGTTGAGAGGTAGAGTGGACTTCAGGGTGTCCTTCATTCCTTGACTTCCACCATCCCCAAAGACCTAGTCTCTCTGCTCTGCTTTCCACAGTCTCTGCTACCACACAGGGCTGGCTCCCCTTGTGATTGCGAGATGCTCTGTGCTTCTATATCTCATGGAGAGAGAGAGAGATTCTCTCCGAATCATTAGTAAACTTAGCCTGCGTTTGGATTAGACCAAACTAAATTTTACTTCATTAAATTTTACTCTTTATTGTTTACCATGAAAACATTTAAAGCTATGCTTAAGAGCAAAAATTTTGGCCTAAAATTTTAAGACAGGCCGAGCTAATAAATGTTCATTTGCTACAGCAATAGAAATATCTTACACAAAAACTCAGGAATAACATCCACTTGTGTTTTCTTGAACAATTACTTGAAAACATATTATAGTCAACCAAAAAATTGTTCACAATTACAATTTCAGTAGCAAAAAAGTAGTATTATTAAAACAAAGTGATGTTATTCATTGAAACTACCTAAACAGAGATTTAGTCAATAAAGTTGATATAAATAGTACATTTATAGAGCCCTTGACTTCCTGATGGTATGTTTCTATTTTTTATTCATTAAAAACAATTTACCGAGTAAATAAATTTAAGTAACATTTTTTTCTCTTCAAAATTTCTTTATATCGTGTATATTAGTGCCTTACTGCTACTATAACAAATTACTACAGACTTAGTGCTTAAAACAATCCAAATACATTATCTTACCGTTTTGGAGTTCAGAAGAGTGAAATCAATTTAACTGGACTAAAAAGTGTCGGCAGGGCTGGTTCCTCTCAGAAGCTCTAGGGGAGAATCGGTTTCCTTGCCTTTTCCAGCTCTTAGAGGACATATATTTTGACTCATGGTCTCTTCTTCTGTCTTCAAAGTCAGCACCAGGGCATATTCTCTCTCTCTCTCCCCTCTGCTTCCATCATTTCATCTCTCCCTGATTCGGATCATCCGGCCTCTCTCTTACAAGGACCCTCGTGATTATATGGGGCCCGCCTCAATAACCTAGGATCATCTCGTCGTCTCAAATTTCTTAATTTATCACCGCAAAGTCCCTTTCACCTAGTAAGATAACATATTCACAGGTTCTGGGGATTAGGGTGTGAACATCTTGTGGGGAGGGGATTATTCAGCCCTCCACATGATGTTTCACTTATTCCAGTACTTTGTGTTCCAGAGGAAGAGCTGAAGCCATCACTATTTTTATTTTATTAAATCTGTTGCAAGTTTTAAAAGAATTAAAAATTTCTTTCTATTTTTCAAGATCTTTGAAAGAATATAGTGGTGTTGAATTAGCTGATTAATTGAATCATTGGCCCCAATTCTCTTTCCCTTTCCGTATCCAAACTTTTTGCCGAAGAACTTTGTAGTCCCTGTCACCTGTGGGCAGTGCACCTCCCAGCCCTTGTCTTTAGCCTTGGCCAGCCGCCTTGCTCTCCAGCCTCATTTCATGACTCCTTACTTGTGCTGGTCCAGCCACATGCAACAAGCCTTCACGTAAAACATTTTTTTAGCCTTTAAAGTTAATTCCCTTCTCTTGAACTTGAGTACATTCTCTTCATCCTCCAGATTACTTTGTCAGGGAAGCCTTCCATGATTCCTGCACAAAGTTTTACTGGTTAGCAGCCATTCCCTGCGGTTTACTCTCATTAAGCCAATGTTGAGATGCAAGACTCCTGTGTTCAACTGTTCTTGTAAGCACAATCCATTGGACTGATAGCTATTGTGCACCTACTAAATAATGTCCTTGAGAGTGTTCTCAATTCGAGAAAAATATTTCGTCTCCAAAAACAGTCCCAGTGACAGAGGTATAAGGGCCTGCTCAAGAGTGTGGCAGATGTAGCTCGAATCTGTTTTTCAGCCACCTGTGCATGTACTCACACACACCTGAAACATATTCCTAATGTTCCTTCTTTGAGACTGGTATGGAAGCTCATAGCACTGACTCCAAAGTTTAATTTAATGACATTAATTTGTTCTTTGCTTATATATAATTTTTTCTTCTTTTGGTCAGGGTTAATTTACTTTAGAGTTTGCAGATTCTGATGGCTGCTAGAGATATGCCTGGGTCGTTGGCAACGGTCTTGACAGGAGATGGGGCTTGTTAGTAACACAGACAGCTCAGATGTTCTTAAGGCATCTGACACATAAATGAAACCGAGGTACTTTCTCTACCATTTGTATAGAATCTTTTCTTCAGAAAAGGCATTTGGTGTGAAAGCCCCTCCGGGGACACTTTGCAGTGTGCTGAGACTGACTGATGGGCACAAGAGCCGGTGCTTATTGGCAAAAGCTGAATATGTTGCCCTGCATCTCATCCTCCACCTGGGTGACAGCTGACACCACAAGATGGGTGCGAGATTTCATTTCCTTGTAAAACAAGGCTGTGAGAGGAAGTGTTTTTAACTATCCTGTAGAAAAGGAAAGACACGTCTAAATTGTTACAAAATTCTGCTTTCAGACTTCTAAGTTCTAATTGTGCATTCTCAGTGTATCATTTTCTCTGACGGACCTGAAGGACATTGTGTGCTCGTCCATAGACCAGCCCTCTTCCCCAGCCCTGGTAGAGGGGAGAGTCGGGACAGCTGCTTTGATCATTGAATCTCTGTGGAACAGGCCTCCTGGCACCGTGACATCCTCCCAATTTCCTTTCTTTGCGATCCCTTTCTTTGACATTGCTTTCCTCCTTATCAAGATGTGTTAGGAGATTCAACACGTTTATATGGCTGTTTGATCACTGGTCTTTCTGAAAAACTCTCTCTTTTTGTGACAGTACTAGCAATTTCTTTCCTCGCATATAGCCTGGTTCCACATGCCATGCTGAACCTGCGATATCTGTGGTGTCAAGCTGACATCTTTCTTGGCCTCAAGATGGGCAGTAGTGCTCTTTCTCGAAAGTAACACAACACTAGACTGAAACTCCATGAGGAGAGGCACTGTCTATACTGTTCATTGCTGTAACCTTAGCCGACTCACACACTCCTTCGGCCATGACATGTCTTCAGTAATGAATGAGCAAAGAGTCGCCTTGGCAACCTCCCTTCTCAGTTCCTACTCCTGCTTCCTGCCAACTCTCTAATGTTTTATCTCAAGTTAAGTGGCAGTAGAAAGGCTAGGTTATGTGCAAGTGCTGACCAAGTCCTTTCACTGTATTTTCTGGCATTTCTCTGAAACTACTCTTTGTCCTGAAAGTGCTGTGGCACCAATAATTTTGACATTGTGATTTATTCCCTTTACCCATCTTCTGCAATTTGGGTCTGTATTTTACAAAATATTGACTTTTGGGGTATTAGGATCCCAATTTGAATTAAATTGAACAAAAATGTGAGAACTTTGTGGCTTATTTAACCAGTGGGTACCGTTGGACTCAGGGACCACTGCAGCCAGTGTTCAAATGCTGCCAAGATTCTCTATGCGCCTATGGTCTCTGCTTCTCTCTGGGGAAATTTCTTTTGCTCTGCTTCTACAGAAGAGCAACTTTCTCCCCATTCTAAGTACCAATTTGGAGAACAAGACCTTGGTAAGAAAAAGGGCAAATCCTTGGGGATCCTCTGAAATCCGCGTATCTATGTCAGGGACCAGTGCGGGACATGGTCTGAGGTCAGCCAGGTTTTCCTTCAGTGCTTCTGGAGATCCAGCTTCTGATTGGTCCTCTCCCTTTTCTGCCCCAGACCTTGTGTTATCTTCATCCTTTTATCTATCAAAACTTATTCTTAAGAATGAATTTGACATCAGTCATTTATCTGTTCTGGTGGCCTTTTATTCTACTGCATATCTTGTGCAATTTTTTTTTTGTATAAAGACATCATCTGTGAAGAATTCTATTGAACTAACTTCCTCCCTCCCTCCCTCCTTCCTTCTTGTTTGCCTGCCTTCCTTCCTTCCTTCCTTCCTTCCTTCCTTCCTTCCTTCCTTCCTTCCTTCTTTCCTTTATCCGTTTATGTTTTTATCCACTTACCCTACAAGTATTATCTAACAGTTCTGTATGTAAGTATTGAGGACCTGATGGGGAACAAGTTTTAGTTTGTTCTCAGGAAGACTGCAGAGTAAAGTCATTGCCTCCCTGGCCAGCCGTGGGTATTAGGGTAGATCCAGGAGTTCTTCCTGGGATATCCTTTTATCTATACACAGGTCTCATGGTAAAATATTTCTGATGAACATATGCCACTTCTTGGAAGAGAATTTGAGTCTGAGGTCTGCAGAGGTTCTAGTTCAGAGGCAGACATTTAAGGTAACTCTTGCAGAAAACTACACTTTATTTTTTTTCCACAGAGGAAGTGAGGGAGGGAGTGTTAACTGTCTATATAAACAATATTCTTGGGCTGGAGAATATTGGACAGTTGCTTTTCTCAGTAGACATGCCTTTGGCGCCTCAAGATGATAGGTTTGGAAATCCTGAAATATCTTCTTTTACTGAATGTGGAATTTGAAACGGAATATTTTGATGTGATTTCCTGCACTAAATGGTACCTGAACATTTGCAGACCCAGTGTAATTAAAGTATTGCTTGATGCTTATATGGTATGTCAAGAACTAGGGCAACTCAATGTGGGAAAATAAACAATATGAGTGAAAATGTATAGTGAGCAAAGTTGTTAGCGAAGTTTCTTTTGCTTCTAAATGCAAAATGAAACATTACAAAAGAACCTGGAAATAACTAAGCAGAACAAAAATCCGAGTGGCTTTTGCTCTGAAGTTGCAAAGCCACACATAGTGATAAGGAGAATTCTCAAAACCTAGACTGTCAGCTGTGTAGATTCTTCCTCTCTTAAACTAAATTAGGTTTGTGTTAATGCTTAGTGTTTTGGTTTGCAGTTGTTTTTAAAAATAATTTGGGGCTCGATAAAGGAAATACAAAAGCTCTAATAGTTGAATTATTTGAAGATTCCAAAAGCTCTTAGATTATGTAAGTATGTAATTAAAATTACTTGGGGGCATTTTTTATTATAAAAGTAATACATAGTCATTGTTATAAATCTTAAAAATTCTGATAAGCAAAGACTGCATCTCAACTATTAATATTTTGCCATATAACACTTTAGTCTTTTCTATTTGCTTTCAAGCATTTGTCTTAATTATATAAGGAAGACAAAATTAAATTCAAGTTTTAAAATATAACAAAAATATACAGTACAAAAGGAAAAAGTGCTTCGTCATGAAGATAATCACTGCCAAGAGTTTGTTGTCGAGCTCCACTGTTTTCTATGCATATATATTTACCAAAAATGCAATTGTGTCGTACATTCTGCTTTATGACCTTGTCTAATCATATTTTATAATTATATAATATATAAAAAATGCAATTGTGTCGTACATTCTGCTTTATGACCTTGTCTAATCATATATTTATATCATCGTCTAATCATATATTAATTTTATAAAATATATTTTTACTTCATCATTTCACATTTTTTATGGAATAAATTTAGTGACTTAATTACTCAATTCCTTATTAATATCAGGTTGTTCTAATGTTATGATCACCCTGATAAGTAAGTATTTGTATGTAATCATAATTAGTTCCTTAGGATAAATTTCCAGAGGGAGGATTTTGGATCAAATGTTTTCTGAACTTTTATAGTTTCTCTTGAAATTAAAAAAATGTTGTCCTCCAGAGAAGTTTCATAAATTTAGATTTCTAACAGTAGAGTAAGAAAAAGCCTCTTTCCCTTATTGTTGCCAATGCTGGATATTTATATTTTTAATCTCTTCTAATCTGATTCTAAAATTATCTTATTGTCATTTATATTTCTTTGATTGCTAGTAGGATACGAATATGCTACTTTACGGAATATAGAAACAGTAAAGTGAACATTTTTTAGTATGGTACTTGGAGCTTACCTTGGATCAAGGTGACTCAAAGTCAGAAAGCTGCTGTTTACTATTTTGTAAAATAGAATGGGATGTGTGGCAATAACTGACCCAGCGATTCCATGCTGATATTTCGAGTCCATGTTTATTTCCCATAAGAAGTGGCAGCAGAATTAGATGTGCTGGGAGCAAAGACTGAAGCAATGGAAGCCCTGTGGGGTCATGTTTTATCTTCCTTTGGCAGAGTTTCTTGGCTTTGGGGTTTCTGGTGTCTCTACCTTTGATTTTCCATCTGATTTGAAAGTGAAACACCCTTTTTGAATGCTTTTCTTCTTTTTGTAGGAGTCGTTGACACCAACCCACTTGGACTTCATTCCGAATAAGTATCCTCTCTCCTCTGCCTGACCCAGTAGTTCTCAGCCCAGGACCACACATTAGATCCACCTGTGTAGCTTTCGCGATTCGCACATCTCTCCCTTCTTCATCCACTCAGACCAACTAAATTAGAATCTTGGACAGTGAGACCTGGGCATGGTGACATTTTATCAAAATCTCCAGATATGACACAAGCATCCATCCAGTGCAGAGACACACTGGGCTAATTTATATCCACATTTCAGTTATCACGGCAACCACTTCTCTTCACACCATTCCCTTCCCTATAAACACGTCTTTTCTATAGCAAACTCTAGCTTGGATTTTATTGAGAAGAATCAGAACAACACTGTGGGTGAACGATATACAGTTTACTACGTAGGCACAAGTAATTCTAGTTGTGATAAGAATTGTGAGGATGCCTTCTTGTTGAATCAGCAATCTCTCCTGCAAGGGACAGTTCAGTGTGTTATATGCATATAATCAATTTCATATCTATGTTAGCACCAGCAAATAAGTAAATCTCTCAGCCTCATGTAGATGGGTCTAGAGTTTCAGCCAGGGGGCTGAGAATAGTATTGGTATTCGGAAGCTGCCTATGAGCCTGGAGAAACTGTCCTTTGCAGAACTAGGGCCTGACCTCTGGCAGCCGGGCCACAGTCTCGTCTGTCCCCTTTTTTCCCTTGCTGATATTTTGCTATAGAAATCACCAACCACACTGACTGGCCTGACCCATGGTTCCCACTATAGTTTTTTTCGATCTCCCTCTCTTTAGGCTGGCTCTGAGGCAGGGCTTTGTGGTTTCCCTTTGGTCTTTTAGTGCTGGTTGAAAATGTTTATCTTTCCCTCAGGCTCTGAGGAACCAAGAGAAGAGTAGTTCCAAGCCAAACAAGGAAGCCAGCTCCCCTAGCAACAAGTCTTCTTTTTCTATGGTTTTTTCTCGTTCCCTCTTTAGAAAGTTTCCTTATTCTCTAGAACAGTGGGCAAGAGAAAAAAAGTGTATATTTGATATGCAAAGACTATGCTTAGTATTCGGATTGTACTATCCCAGCAGAGAAGTTCTTCTCAGCACTATTAAATCCATGAACTCTTTTCTATTTCAAAACTTATGGCCCTGCTCCCACTCCAGCTGGGGGAAATGGAAACACAGAGTAAAGAAAATGAAATAGTGGTCAAAGACCTACAGGCAATCAGGAGACGTTAGCAAGTCACATCCTCTGAGCTTTAATGTCCTTATCTGTAAAGTTCATAATAATACCTGCCCTGCCAGTTTCACAGGGTTATTGCAGATGAGATGATATATGAGAATATATGATTTGAAAAATGAAAGGATAAACACTTTATGTTTAATTTATAAACAATATAATGCACAAAGTTCAATATATTTTTGACAACTATATTCATCTGTGTAACCAATCTCCAAAGCGAGATACAAAAGCTCACCATCTCTGTAGAAAGGTCTCTCTTGTTCTTTATGATGAATCCACACTGCACCTCCCACCACCACCCAGGATACCACTATTCTTATTTTTTTAACCATAAATTCATTTTTTTTGACCTTGAGTTTCAGATAAATGGGATTATAAAATGTGTGCTTTTTGTAGTTGGCTTTTTTCGCTAACATAATATTAGTGAGATACATGTATGTTTGTGTATCACTCCTTTTTATTGCTGAGTATTTTATTGTGTGAATATACCACATTTTGCTTATTCTTACTCCTGTTAATGGATATCTAAATTATGTCCAGTTTTAGCTATTATGAATAAAACTACTATGAACATTATGTACATGTTATTTTGTGGGTATATACTTTCATTTCCCTTGTGTATGTACTCAAATTATAATTGCTGGGTCATAGGATAGGTAAAAGTTTACTTTCATAAGAAACTGCTAAATTGCTTTCCAAGGTAGTTTTATGAGAGTTCCAGATGCTCCACATATTTGCGAATCATTTCAGCCTCTTATATGTCGATCCTTATAGTGGGTTTTGAACTGAGAGCCCCTATGACTTTGATTAAATTTAGTTTTAAATCTTAGCTCTAGAAATCATATCACTTTGTCTTTACATATACCCCCACCTCAGAGAACTAGCCTTTCCTCTGGATGATCGGCAACCCCCAAGGCAGCAGAAGGCAGTAGCCCAGACCTGACTAATAATCACCGAGTCTGTCTGAACCTCTGGCAGGCTAAAGGTAACATCTTGACCTATGTTATATTTCAGCTCCTGAGCCCTAAGGTAGAATGAACCTCTGACTACTTTCCTATGAGACCAGACAGAGGGATGCCAGGATACACCTCGAAACTGTCCTCGAGACCTGAAGAAATGATTTCTTACCCTTACCCTTACTCTTCCATAACCTCATGCGCCCTAACCCATGGTATTTTGTGATTTTGCCCTATGCAATCTGTAATCTATACACCATCAGGGGGTCAGATTTTTAGAGCATAAACTCCCTGTCTTCATATTGGCCAATTCAATATTAAACTTTTTTTTTTTTTTCTATTCTGCTAACTCCTGCTTGTTCATTTCATTAGGCCAGTGTGCACGGGCAGGCAGATCAAGGAAAAAAAACACTGGGGTTCCAGTAACAGTTTCAGTATGGTTTTAATTTGCATTTTCCTAAGAACTAGTGGTACTAATCATCTTTTTCTGTGCTTATAGATTTTTTGTTGTTGTATATATTCTTTGGTAAAGTGTAAAGTCTTTTGCTTATTTAAAAATTAGTTATTACTAGATAGTTAAACCCCTTTTTTCCCCATTTTTTACAGTTAAAAATTCTAATTATATTAGTTCGTTTCTTTAGCAAACACAATTAAGAACAAACTTAAGAACAGAATTCTAAATCTAACAGCCAACCTTTTTTCAAACTTTAATGTTAAGACAAGACACTTGGACATCATTAAACTGCACATTATGATTCAAGTAGGCCTGGGATGTGGGCCAAGATTCTGAATTTGTAACAAGGTGCCACAAGGTGTCAATACTGCTGGTTCATATATCACCTTTGGGTAGCAAAGTAACAAATGCTTCTTTGATGATGGATTCCCAGCAGTACTGGAAGTCATTTGTTCTAGGTACATCTAATACTTATTGTAGATGATGGTTCTTGTGGAATCATGGTCTTAGAAAAAAAAGTGAAAGAAATCTTCAGAAATAAGATTAAAAGTTGTAGATTCTGGTATATTGATTTCACTAATGGACCCAATTCTTCAACCTCATGTATTCAAACCTTTTGCCATGTAGCTGTGCTGTGCCCTTTCACTTTGACTCTGTATCAGCCATGTGACTTGCATTGTCCAATGGGATATAAGCAGATACGACAAAGCAGAGGCTTGTAGAGTGCCTGTGCTTTCAGGTTTCCCCTTGCTTGTTTCTCTGTGTTCACCAGTTTAGCCTCCTGAAGAATGAGGGGGCACATGGCTCCATCACTATGCTGTCCTCGCCAACACGGACCTGCGTATGAGCCAGGTTCACCCCAAAAGAACCGCCCTGCCCAACCCCACCCCACCCAAATTGTTAACTTGTAAACTCATATTGTTTTCAATGAGAGTTTTGGGGGTAGCTGGTCACATAGAATTGTTGGGGCAATAGATAATGGATGATCTTTTTGATGGAGGGAGGAGCTGCATAAAGGCATACATAAGAGTGCCAAAGAGAATCCTTCTCCAGCTCTCCACCCCACAGCCCTGCAACACTCTAGTGCCCTTGATTCCCTTTCCAGGTACTGCTTTAGTCTGTCTAAACCTGGCGCTAAAACTTCATCTAGAGTCAGAAAAAATATGGAGTTAAATCATACTTCTGGGCTTATTACCCTTGGTATTTATGGTTGTTGTGGGAAATGAACTGAGCATATAGGTGATGCACATGTTTCCTAATCCATAGTAAATGCTCAATAAAGGGTAGACACTAAGGAAAATTGACCACAACAATTACAGTTTTAGTAAAAAAGGGCTGTGTTAATTATACCTCTCTATAAAAAATGCTCAGTACTTGATAATTAACTTAGAAGGCAAATACAATATATTTATTAAGGACTATTAAGAGCTAGGCTCCTGCTAAATATCAAAGAAGAGGAGAAAGATTTTGAATAAATGCGTAATTGAATTCTATTTTACCTTTCTAAGACAAGACAAAAATATATATGGGCTATTATAATGGATTACTCAATAGAATGAACTTTTAAAAATGACTGAACCACAAATACAGGAGCGGCAGAAATTGCTGTCAATTTCATGTCAATTTTGTATAATTTGGCTTTGTCTCTAGTAATTAATTATCCAATAATATATCTCAGTTTGTGTTGAATTTATTCTATAAAAATAAATTATAATTATTTTTATTTTACCTGATTTTATATAATTATCATTTTATTTGTTTTCAAAAAAAGAATGATGACAGACTTTAGTATTCAAGATAATGTGTGAAAAGCTTTACTTAACTAGGTTCTTTTCTAGGCAGAACATGCTATTCAGGTAACTTTTATTGAGAGGCCAAAATATTTTACTTTTATGGATAATAATTTTATTCATAAAACTGATTCCTTAAACTCACTATCTGAGACTGGGCTGATAAATCTGTCTTAAAAAGATCTTAAATCTTTTCCTAAAATAAATTTTATATATAACATCTTACACTTGGCAGCTATATCAGTTCTACCATCACTGTTTTCTTTAAATTGAACTACAGCTTATTTCGGCTAAAATATATAGCAACAATTTTCCATTCAAAAGGCTATTTGGAAAATTGTTTAACTTGGTAAGTAAGATAGACATCCAGTGATTTTGGTCAGTAGTTGAATTAAAGCAGAATGATTAAAATGACACACACTCTATGTTATTAGAATTGATTTTCTTGTGTACCCCTTCCATTTTGTGACCTTTATTTCTGTTTTCTTATTTTTCAGGCTGTTAGACAATATACATTTCATGGTTCGGAAAAGACAATTACTTATCTGTGACTCCCCGATAATAAATAAAAAAAAACATTAGTGGAGAAACATGTAACTTTTAGAAATCGTGTAAGGGAGAAAATGTTCTTTGTGGTTAAAATTGTGAAGGAGAGCTCTGTGTCTTGATTCTGGTTCTGCTGATATATATTGGGAGTGTCTGGAACAATAAAGATTAGTATGAGCTAAGAGAGCTGGAGAGCAGTTTGTCTGATGTTTCATTATTATTTTCTCTCTGGGACAACTCATTCAGACATTAAGATCCTGGAGAGATCAGAAACAGGAGTGGTTTATTTATGAATTGCCATGAATGACATATACCTAGACATTTTAAGCTCAAAAGTTGAGTACTTAAAACAGACCTGCTGTTCATCTGGTCACAGAGGCATTCTCTCAAGTACAGAAAATGAAAGTCTTCTCTTGGGTTATAGGTTTGGGTAGACAAAGAGAAAAAGATAATGAGTTTGGAACATATATGTTGCTCACAGCAGTACATAAAGAACAACATTCTGAGTGAGCAAGCAACAATAATAAATAATGAATTGTAAAATGCATATCTGGAGAGAGGAGTTTTCTGCCAGGTTTTAATCTTGAAGGGTTCTTAAGGCTTTTAAGAAGTAGGTGACTTTCTGTGGTCTTGAGCAAGAATGACAAATAGCATAATTGACAACATACCATTACCATGTACAGAAGGAAGATGCGGCATAGGAGATAAATAGATACAATTTAATAAGAAACAAGACAAAAACAAAAAATAAAACCTCAAGTAGAAACACAAGCTGCAAAGTAGGATTCTGTTTTCTTGGCCTTAGCTAAAGCTAAATCAAACAGCTATTAATAACTGATTTTTATAAAATAGATATTAGCCTTTTATTTGGCTGATGCTAGACAAGATGCTTTATTAGAGAGATGGCTATAGCACTGGCAATAGATAAAGCTCATAAAATGAAAGTTTAAAAGGAATAGCAAATTTTTTCTTACCTTTTACTTTTGATTTTTAAAAATATTTATTTTTGAAATAGTGTGAGAGTATCCAAATATTAGTAGAGTAGTCTTTTCTTTTTCTTGTTTTCTATTTATGAAACTTGAGCTTCTAAGAGTCTAGCTAGGTTTATTATTATTATTATTATTATACATTTTATTAACTGGGTTGATGACTAATCTTTTGGCAAATATCAGAATTTAGATCTCTTAAGAATTTGACATATGTAGATATATAATGGAAAGCATGAAGAAGTAAATAATACAGTCTCAAGCTGCTGTGATTAGGAGTGTCTTGGCATCCTTTTTCTACGAAAAGAAAATCCTTTGCAGATAAAATTAATCTAGACAATTTTTTCCTACCCTAAAAGACAGTAATTAAAAAACCCCAAAACTTCAAATGTCACAGCGTAACAGGCTGCATGACACCAACTAAAGTATTCGAAAATAGAGAAGTTTCATTGAAGGGCAAGTGGGAAGATAAGTCAATGGCAGTGACATTTTTTCTGAAACTGTTGGAGGACATAATCTCCTTAGCAATAGAGTTAATGAGGACTTTGCTCTTTGAAGCCTGAACTGGGAGCAATTCTAGAGAGACTTAAAATTTTCTCTATTTTGTTATGAGGAAAAAGAAATGTGAATATAATTGAATCAGTGCAAAATAGACCGGGGGACACAGAAAGATCATCAAGTCAGAAAGACAGAAATATAAGGAAACATGGAACATTTAAAAATTCTCCCAGCCCTATTAATTCTTCAGTGACTTAGCAGGAGGGGAGGTAGTCAATGACAAAACACCACTTTGGATCATTTATAGTTTGCAGTGCTTACCTGTACTTCCGTCAATTGTATACTAAGGTGTCTGCAGTTCTAGATTTCAGAATGTAAGTTTAGTCACTCAGTTAGTTCTTCTCTTTTTACAGTCATGCTTTAAGTAACTTCGATTATTGTGGATCTATATCTGAACCAGTTGGATCCCAACTGGCAAGATTTTGGTAGCTTAGACTACATAAACAGTATCCCTTCTACCATGTTATGTGCTAAGACTTTCTTCCTATCTGGAGTGATATGCATTATATACAAATTTTATGAGAGATAACATTTTGACTTCAGAAATAGAAGTTAACAATGTATTTTTGGATGTAAGATATTTACTTTTGTAAAGCCACAAAAATAATTAAAGTAACTTGCCTGTTTATGATGCTTTATAAGTTAATAGCACTTTAATATCTATTCTCTCTATTCTCTGGGGTAGATGCAGATTTTTAAAGACGAGAAATCGGGATGAGGTAACTTAAATAACTAACTGGGTTATGCTTCTACTCAAAGGACCTATAACTGAGGTTTTCTTTCTTTAAATCTCATTCTTCTGTCTCCTTGCCATTCTTTTCAATATAAACTAGTAGAGGATAGTTTCCATTTACAATGAAGTCTTCTTAGTAAAGCTCTTTTTATAGACCATTTATCTGAACTTTTCTTTCTAATTGCAATATTTGTTTTAACCATACTCTTACATATTATTTAGTCACTTTATTGCTTAATAAAAGTCCTTTTATAAGAATATTTATTGTTGAATTAAAAAGCAAAAATAACAATGATATTCTTTTAGGAAAATGTAAATGTATATTCTATAATAAGAAATACCAGTTTAAAATTCTCAGTTGTTGGATTGGTAAAATAGACACATTTACTTTATGAAAAAGGGATTGTGAAGCTCTGAAGTAAATGAAGTTATATAAACAGAAAGCTGTATAACTGTGAGGTGACTAGGCTGAATAAAGTGTGATTTTCCTAGTGATAAAAATGAAAGAAGTACATATTTGAACTTCTTCATTCTTCACAAAGACTCAGTAAATATAATCTAACAAACTTTTCAAGGTTGTCTTAAGTTTAAACAAAAGGCTATACTGTACCAAGGATAAAAGGCAGATATTTCAGTGTTTTTTATTTTGTTTTGCTTTGCTTTTATTATCTTTTTTGTTGGGTAAATGTTATAGAGAACAAAAGTTAAGATACTGTTTTTTTTTTTTTCCTCCCAAAGTGGCAGTAAATAATTCCGAATTCCCCGTATGCTTATGTTAAAATGGCTGTTGTAGGTAAAAGAGATCATGGACCCAAATTGTGAAATTATGAAATCTTTACAACTATGGAGAAAAGAAAATAGCATATTGTACAATCTATAATTTCACTCATTAATTTTTCCTCACTTTATTTTCTGAGACCCTAAATCATAACGCTAAGCACCAATTCCTTTCTCCTAGTCCCAGGCTGTCAGTTTGCTGGTTATATGACAACATCGTACACTTTCTATTGTTTGGTTTAAAAACAATAAAACACATGCTATTCTTTTAAAACAGTGAAAATGTATAAACTATAATAAGAAATACCAGCTTGTGTGCCTGAATATCACTACTCAGAACAGATAATGTACATGTTTTTCATTGCTTCAGCTGACAGCGTAATGTTTCATTCTCTTCATGGTTCTACACCTCAAACTGGCATAACCATTTATTTTATGAATGGAAGAAAGGTAGACATTCTAGATTATTTGTGTGAAGACAATGGTGTTTTCAGCTAGGTTTCCCTAGCTGAAAATTACAGCATGATCACAGAGTGTGTCAGATTTCTCATTAGAACTGGACAAGAAAGCCACGTGATCACATGACTCTGGAAAGATCAGATATTAACTTGACACATTTGTATCCACGAAGTGACAAGTTGAGAAGCCACTATATATATATAGTTTCCCTCGATGAAATAATCAAAACAAAGGGCAAAAAAACAAATGAGATGGGAAATAGGTCTACTCAAACCCCTCAGACCAGGGAGGTTCTAAAAACAACAGGAGAACAGCCCTAGCTGTAACTATCCTAATTTAGGGGTGGTCTGAGAAACGTAAGAACCAATGTTAAATAGAGCAAACACAGATAATGCTAGATTTTCTCCTTTTCAATATAAAATGAAGACTTAAAAACCTGGCTAGAACTGTACCTAAAACTTAATTATTGGTCATTTAATTATGTCGAAACAGCGGCATGACCATTTTTCCTCTGCACGCATACCCTTCTTGATGTTTCCAGGAGCAGAGGTCTCTCAATAGCCCATCCAGAGGTCAGTGGCCCAAAGACTACCTGTAGGTCATGGAACAACATGTGACAGAGAAATCCTGGTAATGGAGTAAACTTAATTATGACCAAGATGGAATTTCCTGTCAAACAAGTGGGATGTGACTCTATGTTAGAGTTAGGTTGATTTAAAAGAAATAAAGAAAGTGAGTTTGACGAGATATATATCCACTACTTAAACCCAGATATAAATACACAATACAAATTTTGACTTGTACTACGAAGGAAATTACAAGATATTGAAGGAAACTTAGCACGAGGTGTGGGAGAGACTCACATAAGATAAGATATGAAAGTGATGGGGGAAGCCAGGTCATTCAGGCCTTCATAAGTCACAGTAAGATGTTCATAAGTTTTATGGAAAATCAAAGAGGGTTTTAGCACTAGAGTGACCTAACCTATTTAGAGATTTTAAAAGTTACTCTGCTGAGTGATCAATCATTTGGATGGGGCAAAATTGAAAGAGGAGAGATAGTTAGGTTCAAAAGTCCAGGTGAGAGACGATGGTGACTCTGACTAGGATGGTCATAGCAGAACTGGAAAGAAGCAGGGCAACAACATTCCACACATACACACAAACACGCGTGCACACATCCCCTTGGGAGCATGTCAAACTGTACTCGCTCCAAAAAATAAAGATGATGGGATGAACTGAAAAAGATGAAACATTATGCAAACCTTTAAAAAAGTTATAATAGCAAATGATAAGTTCAGTTTTAGACATATGCACAATATAGTATTATTAACCACAGGGAGGGGAGGGAGGCGGGGAATGTGGAGGAGTAAGTCCTGCATGGTGTCAACAGCTTCACAATTTAAACAAGCAGTTTCAAATGTACTGCTACTCACAATGGAAATCTCATCCCCAAAGAAGAAATTGACAAATTAACCAAGTACTATTTCATTAATTACGATACCTTCTTAATATAATTTCCTGTGTGTGTTTGTGTATGTGTGTGCGTGAGCATATAACGTCACCTTTTAACCTTATTGGAAAAGTTGTATTTCAATTACCTCAACCAAAACTCCATTTTGAAAAAAATGATGTGTGTGTGTGTGTGTGTGTGTGTGTGTGTGTGTGTGTGTGAATATGTTTGCGTATACCAGTATATATCACTTTATAACATTGAAATCTCAAATTCCTTAAATAAAATCCCCTTTTGAAAAATAAAGATTATAAAACCTCGCTCCAAGGTTAAATTTAAAATAGCACTGAATGTTTGTGCCAAAACCTTCAATCAGGTGCATTCTGTAACAAGAGTTCAAAAAGAGTAGCTCATATAATCGTTTCTCTATTAAATACTTGATAAGCACCTACTATGTGACAGAGGGTGTCTAAAACTATTTTCTGAAGCAGAGAAGAATTAGGGCAGCATTTCAGTGGCCATACATAATAAAAATCGGCTTATGAGATTGGTTCTAAACTTTCTGCCTATGAGCTCGCATCACCTCATCTTTGGACTTGAGATAATAATGCTGCTGAAGAGGGCTGGGGAAGTCCTTGAACTGCTTCCTAGTCCTGCTGAGGCCTGGGCTAGGGTATTCTTTGAGATCGCTTCCTGTTCTAAGTTCTATGGTGACAATAGCTACTGTTATGCACATCATTATTTGTTGAGCACTCTTCCAAGCACTTTACATGTGTGAATTCATTAAATCCCTGCAACCTCAGAGAAAGTATGATAATTTTCCAGTGAAGACACTAAAGCACAGAGGAACATGCCCCAAGACACCCAGGCCTTAATGTTAAGGTTAATCCATCCCTTAACATTAACATTAACAGTCTTCAGTCTCATCTTAAAGTGGTTTTCCCTGCGATTCAGAAAATAATTCAGTGTTGTTTTTAACAAGTAAAACATCATGGAAGAAGATCCACCTCTTATTAGCTCTAAATATATAGTAATGCACGTTGGTTTCTTCGCCTATGAATATAAAAAGTAATTAGTTGCACAGGTAATATGTATCCATTTGTCCACATAGCTGCATGAGTACAAATGTCTACATTCATTCCTTAATTAGTGTGCTGTGTAATGAATGCAAAATCTTCTCATAGGAAAAAGTAGTCATGCTGTGTTTTTCTGCTGAGGACTCCATTATAGAATATCAGCAGGGAGTTAAAATTTTTAATTAATGATTTTATCATACAAATTCCCAGGGCTTTTTTTTTTTTAACCTTTCTATATAGAGTGAATTTTTAAAGTTATCAAAAATAAATATGTTGTTCCCAAAGTAACTGCATACAAATATGCCAAAAATTATCCTGAGAGAGTAATTTATTTGAGTCTATAATTAAATGGCATCTCAGTTCATACACATGAGGCCATAAAACTTTTTCATTTTTAATAATGTTGTTCATCTATCAGTGTGCCTATCCTTTTCACATCATTTTCTCTGTGATGAATAGAGTGTTAAGAATGTAATCTAAAACATCTGATTGGCAATTGCACACTATTTTAAAATTTTGACAAGTCCTCCCTTCCCAAGAATTGATATTGTAATATAAATGAGGAGTAGAAAATATCAATCTCTTTTCTATTTAATTTTTTCAAAAATAACCACATATATAATTTTATATATAATAATATTTTATATGCATAATATATATTATATAAGTCTATATATGCATATATATACTTTTAAAAATATTTGTTAAGTATGCATATATGTAAAACATTAACCAAGTTTGAATGTGATCAAACTTCTGTCTCTGGTAATTTAAGATCCAAATTCATAATCCCTTGGATCATGCAAATATGCAGATAATTAGAAATAGTCATATATAGGAAGGGTCATTTTATTTAGTTAATGTGAAAAAGTAAAGCTACATTCATCTAATTTCTGGTAGGATGTTAAGAAATGTTTTCCTTTTTTTTTCAAATCATGTTCACTCCATCGAAACCTGCGGAGCTTGGTGATGGAGAGAAGTCTGGTATGACTCCGTATTTTCGACAACTTGTCTGGTGACTCTCAAGACACAACGAGCTTGGAAGATACCAGTTAAGCTATTTGATAATCCAGGTTGAGGAATTTGTTAATATTATCTCCCACTCTATCAGAGATATTTCCGCTTCTTACTATTGTTACTCTGCAAGACATTGCTGGATAGAGGTACATAGTGAAGGGCTGTGGTTTCTTAAAATCATACAGTGTCTACTGGAAGGCAACGTAAAGGTCATCTTGCTTAATCTTAAGCGATCTCCTGATCTTTTTTCAATTTAGCTTTACCCTCTAGTTATCACCTCCTGTCCATCAGCCCCTCAGGTTGGTGTTACATGAGGCCAACCTAATTCAATTAAAGAAAGTGGTATGTTTTAAAGAAAGCAACATTTTCAATAGATTCTACAATCCCCAGCCAGTCATTTTTGGCCTACCTTGCTCACAGGTATTTTTGGATTGACAAGTGACTATAATGATTCATGTCTAATTTACATATTATTCTCTAAGGCATAAAATAAGTCAAGCTAAGGCTGCAGAATTACAGTTCCTTAGTTATTATTAGGTATTATACAAGATACCATGTCTACCCACCCCCCAATGAAAATGACTGAGAAAATTTAATTGGTTAGTGTTATGGCTATTTAAGTAGACAGTTCACATCAGACTTCAAAATCGCATTTGCTACTAAACATTATTGCTGTTATTGATGGATTTTAGGGTAAGAACAACGCTGAATGATTTAGTCTGTGATTGAATTGCACAGTATAACTTCATTGTGTTTCAACAAAAATTTTCCTGTAATTCAGAGTCTAGGAGACATTAAACAGTTATATATTGATTATTTTATCTCACTCAAGTAATCAGTTCAGATCCTGTGGGCCTCTATTTCCCCAAAGACTATGGCATCCATGAAAAGATTATAAATGAGAGGATAATTTCTGTGTACTAAAAATGTCATCAGACATTTTTGAGGCCCATCGGTACCATTGCCCCTTCAGCGACAGAGGTGGCAAAGAAAATTGACTCTAGCAGAAACAACATAAACTAATCATACATGTGTATATATCGGTATTTATATATACACACAAATATGTATACTATATACTATACAAGCTTTGCTGAAAATATAATTTTCTGTAAATGTTTGGAAGAGGAGGAATCCACTGGATTCCACAGTTCTTTTCTGCATAGGATAACAACAGATTTTCTTCTTTTAATTCATATGTTATTTATTGGATGGACATTTGTCTTTGACCATAGGTGATGGTAAAATGCTGTCATTGAAGGACTCACAGATTATCTAGTATTAAATCAGAGAGGAAATTATAGGCTGGCTGATAATGATAGTTTATTTAACAATAAATATTTATTAAGGGGTTACTCTGTGCCCACCAATGCCCAGAACACTGGAAACAGAGCAATGAACAAGATAAATCTTTTTTATTCTCATGGGCTGACATTCTAGTAAGAGGAACTAGATAATGAAGAAGCATGAGATAAGTCCTATGAAGCAAAATACGGTCAGGTAAGGAGAAAGTACGTCTGAGCAAGTCCCGCATGAAATAAAGGTGTAAGCCACATGGATTTGTTCATGCCTCTGCTCCTCAACTAAGATTCATGCTTCTTAAGGGCAGAAACAAATTATTAAATGTCTTAGAGCTCCTTTCCTCTCTTTGAACAATAGGAGTCCAAAATATTTTAATTGCTTTGAAAGTGATTTCTCTGGCAACCAAGACAATCACTAGCATCTCTTTCTAGCCTATAAAGTTTAGATACAACTAATAACTTCATGAGACAATAGCACAAATCCTATCTGACAAGAGTGGTTTCCCAACTATTTTACTTAGCTCAACCCATATGAAAATTTTCGTAGAACAAAATAGCAAACCCACACTGATGAATTGGAAAGCAATTCATTTTTTATTGTCTCCAAATAAGATATCAATTACCAGTTCACTGATTTATCTGCTGCAATGAAAGGACAAATCTTTAGCTGTTTAGCAGTCCTAAACTTGCATAAAAATAATGCCAATGAGAGCTTATAACACCTACTTGTAAGTGGCTTCAATCTCAAAAACCTGTGCTATATTTTATTCACCCAGCAAACACTTGCTGTGTACCTCCTATGTGCCAGACACTGGGGATATAATGCAGAAGAGCATCCTTGACTTCAAAGAGTTTATTTGTTGATGTATTTCAGATAGAACATAGTCTTGTCCTCTGTAGGGGCCGAGTCCTTAGAGACCAGGCACCACTGTCACCCAGCATTGCTTGAGGAAATAAGGAACACTCAGCGGAAAGCTTAGTGAAAAGGAGTCCCAGGTTTCAGTATTCCACTGTCTCCGAAGACAGCAGTTTCCTTTAGTTGTCAATTCTAACCTGGGTGTCTCTGTGGAGACAGAGACAATGATGTTTAGAACTGAGCCCCTTACTGAGATGATGATTAGAAAAAAAGTGTATGGTATAAAACTGGTAAAAAGGGTGAAATTAATTGACCTAGTTAGATGAATGCTCCAAACAATGATATCAACTCAAACAACATGGAGCATCTCTCCTATTTTTATAAAGAAGAAACTCTCCTTACCTATTGAGGAGAGTTCTTTTAGAATAAACATGTGCTATTAGATGCTTTGTTGTTAAACAAATTCATGACCTAGAAAATTTGTTTTTTATTTCTCTCTGACTGAGCAACTGAAAAATTAATTTTTATCTTATGGTTATCCCAGAAAAGGAACACATATAAACATTTCCTCTAGCTATGGAGTGCTCTGCACATACCATGTTACAAAGTAACTGTTTATTCATAGACTTGTGAGATGGGATTTAGTCTTAATCAGTATTTTATCTGCAGTGTCAAATACAGTGCCCAGAAATTACATTTTTTTAAAGCTCAAATGGCTTAGCAAATATGCTCATCTCATCAAATAATACTAACTTTTCTATTTATCTCTTCCGGTACTTTTCGTTTGTTCATGTGGATTCCTGTGGTATCATTTTATTATTTTAATACATTACATTTCCATATGTTATAAGCTTAATGACACAATTATATACATATTGCTTTATACAGTTACTTTTTAAATAAGTTAAGGAGAAAAGATACTTTCTGATAAAGGTGTGATTTTTTTTCTAATTTAATCTCATCAGTCATATTTCTTACATTTTATTTGTGCTAATCAAATGTTCAGATCCATATGCTGCTCTGTATTGTTATACTATGAACTTGTAGAAAGTTTGATAGTGTGCAGCAAATAAGTAAATACATGCCTATTGAGTGCAAGGTGTCCATAAAATGTTTGTGACTTTTATCTCTACAGACTTTATAATGCTTTATTAATAACTTCTCTCAATAACCATGAAACTACTTCCCACTTGAAAATAATGAGCTGCAAGTCATATCTCAATATAGGATAGGAAAAGACACAAATGTAAATTGGAAAGAAGCATGATGCCATAGCCTTACATTTAGTGTAAAGAGCCACGTTGCTAGTCCCTCCCATTTATTCTCACTTTTCATTTTACTATTGATCATTCCTCACTTTTTTGTCCTCCCTCATCACCCAGAACCATTATCTGGAGTTCCTGCTGCTCTTTGGCTACTGTCAGGTTGCTCTCTCTTTTTTTCCCCTCCAGGGAATAAATTAGCATTCCAAGTGACCAACTCTGCAAACACCTGCAGTGGAGTTAAAAAGGAGTTAAGTATATGCCATTAATTTTCTTCAGGAACCACTGTGGGAATTTGGGAGACCACCAGGGAAAATGTAGATTAGTCAGAAGGAATGAAATCTTGAGTCTAATGTTACCTGTTTCTGGATTCATACGTAGATAATTGTCAAGGTAAATTTGGCATTTTTCATTATCTTGAAAGGATTGAGAGAGAATACCTAGTCTAAAAAAATATTCATTTTTATTTGCTTTTAGTCATATTTATTGAGGTATAATTTGTTTACAGTAAAAGTTATCTTTTTTTAGATGTATAGCATGTTACTTTTGATAAATATCTACAATTTTGTAATCACCATGGCAACTGTGACATAGAATATTTCCTTCACCTCAGAAAGTTTCCAATGCCCACTCTTTGTGCATAACCTCCATTTCCTCCCCCACCTTCTATCAACCACTGATCTGATTTCTGTATTTATAGTTTCATTTCTTCCAGAATGCCATATAAATGGGTCACAAGATATGTATGTAGCCTTTTATGTCTATCTTGTTATACTTGGCTTAATAAGTTTGATATTGCTGTTGCTGTGTTGTTGCTGATATAAGTAGTTTCTTTCTATTGTTGAATAGCATTCAATTGTGTCATATACCATGATTTCTTTATATATTTCCCAATTGTTGGACATTTGGTTTATTTTCAATTTTTGGAAATTGTGAGTAAAGCTGATATAAACTTTCCTGTATGGGATTTTATGTGCACATATATTTTTATTTCTTTTTGGTAAATACTTAGGAGTGGCATTGCTGGATTGTGTGGTGAATATATGTTTAATGTTAAAAGAAATTGCCTGTTTTTCCAAAGTAAGTATATCCTTACTTATGCCATTTATTTCACTGCCACCGGTAATGTATAAGAGTTCTAATTGCTCCACATTCTGTCAGCACTTAACTGTTGCCAGGTTTGTTTTTTTTTTTGTCTTTTAGTCATACTAATAGGTGTGTAGTAATGTCTCTTTGTGATTTTAGTTTGCATTTTCCTAATGACAAGTTGTGTTAACCATCTTTTTATGTGATTATTGGCCATTTGTGTCTCAACTTTGTTGAAATAGCTGTTCAAATTTTTCTAATTTTTTATTATAAATGAGTTGTAAGAGTTTTTAAAAAATACATTTTGGATACAGTTGTTTATCCGATATGTGTTTTGCAAATATTTTTTCTCAGTCTGTGGTTTGTCCTTTTATTTTCTTAACAGCATTCTTACAGAGCACATTTTAATATTGATAAAGTTCAATTTATCACATTTGTTTTTCTTTAATGGCACATGCTTTTTTTGGTTCTAAGAAGTTTTTCCTAACTCAATGACATAAATATTTTCTCTTATTTTTTTACATTTAGGTCCATGATCCATTTGGAGTTGATTTATGCTTATTGTATGAGATATGATTTGAGCATTTTTTTCTCTGTGTGAATATCCATATGCAAAAGCAACATTTATTGAAATGACTGTACTTTGCCAACTGATTTATTGTGACATTGTTTTAAAAATCAATTGACTATATGTATATGTGTAGGTCCATTTCTGAACTCTCTACTTGTCCATACTTTATACATACATTGTCTTTGCTATGACAGCTTTGTAGTTAATCTAAAATCATGCAGCCCAAGTCTTCCAACTTTTTCTACTTTTCCAAATTGTTTTGGCTCTATAAATTAAGAGTCAGCTTACAATTTCTACAAAAAGAACATCGTGGAATTTTGATTGGAATTGAGAATAATCTATATATATCAATTTGTGGAAAATTAATATCTTAACATTATTAGTTATTTCAATATGTATGTGATTTGACTCCAATTTATTTAATTTTATTATTTTTCCCACAATTTTATAATTTTCATCATATAATTTTTATAATTATTTTGTTAGATTATACTTAACAATTATACTTAACAATTTCATGTTTTATGATGCTATCTTGAATGGCACTACTTTTAAAATTTTTAGTTTCTAATTGTGCATGGGTAGCATATGGAAAACCATTTTTTAATACATATTGACATTTATAATTCAACCTTGCTAAGCTCACTTATTAGTTGTAGTTACCTTTTTTTGTAGATTGTTTAGGATTTTTTATTTAGTTAATCATGTTGTCTGTGACTAAAAACAGTTTTATTTCTTCTCTTATCATTTTTATTTATGCCTTTTATTTTTTCTTGCCTTAATTCAGTGATTAAGATCTCTAGTACAATGTTGACTAGAAGTGGTAAGAGCAGAGATACTCGCCTTTTTTTCTTTTCTCAATAAATGTATTCAATTAAAAGCATGACGATAATAAAAAATATCAGAGTGGTGTCATGAACTTTAAATTCTAGTCCCAGATTGCAATGAACATCCTCAAGCATGAAGTGCTTATTTAATACCAGATTAAATACCATATTTATAGTATAAAATGAAGTATCAAATTTCTTGATAGTCATTTGTATTTATACGGATAAAACAGAAAAATGCCTGAGACCCAATTAAGCTTCCTGATTCATAGACATTTAAGGATGTATCCATATAGTTATATCTATTACTCAACATTACTTAAATTTTGTTGCTTAGTCACATATTGTATACACATTAAAAGTGTTAGAATAATTATAAATCTAAAGTTAAAAAACACATTTTGTTGTAAATCCATTAAAGCAGTTATGTACTTACATGGTTTTAGTCTTTGTGGACACGGCTTCCTAAGATTGCATTTGGTGAGTGACAAAGAAGTCCACGAGTCCACTTAGAGTTCCTTTCTTCTCAGGGCTCACACCCAAGGTAAGGTCTGAAGGATAAAGGTTAAAGAAGGAGAAACAGGGCATGAGGGCTACTGCCTTCCTGAGGGACAAAGAAGAAAATCCATCCTATTGTCATGTTCTCTGAGTCTCTGCCTTCTCCACACTTCACAGTTATAAAGACTTTTCATAAAAATGTGCTAAGAGTATAGAACTTAAAGATTCTCACCAAAAAAAATGAAATTAAAAAATATTTTAAACTAAATTTTTTTTAAAAACTCCTCATTTTTTTAACTTGGGCATATCTCGAGTTCTTACTATCTATGGGTTTAAAATCTCAGTTCAAATCACCAAATTTTACTCTACGTAAAGAAAAACTTTTAAAATTTAGTAAAGTTTTTTCCTCAAATACAGCAAGTCTTTCAGAACTATTGCCTGTCGGGCTATAAGATCATATTTTGTCAGTCAAAAGTAGAAATTGACTATTTTTGCTTTCCTAATTATTATGATCTATATCGTCCTGAGATAATAGATACCTCTGGCTGAAAGGGGAAAGAAAAAAGGCCAAGTTTAAGCAAGTACGAAAAGAAAAAGCACATTAATATATTTTTTAATAATTACCTAGTGAACTGACAATGCTTTAGGAATCTTTCATTAACCAATGAGAATTAAGTACACACTCAGTAGTCCTTTAGATTAAGAAATTTTTTATTGTATTAGTTTACACAAAGACAAGATCTAATTAATAATTCTTATAATTTAAACTCATGGAAAGCTAATTTTGAAAGTATAAAGCTAATGTGATGATTTGTTATGTGATCCTTTCAATGATGGTACTAAGCTGAATGCATGACTTCTTGGCAAATACTGTGCCCTACCTCTTCTATCTTATCAAATTTGAAGTTAGAAACTCTGAAAAACTTTGAAATTCAACTTTATTGCAGGGAAAATATATTCCGTGTACCATGATTAATTGAATGTAAATCTTTGAATAGTAAAATGTTTTTTTTCACAAGAAAGTCATCCATATGTTACTGAGAACAAATTTTAGAAGTACACAGTGAGATTTATATGGCTTTAATTGAGATGATTAGCTTGAGATGATTCAATTGTACCTACCAACATCAGTTAAAAATAAAATACTAACATATGTAGGGATAATGTTCTTGAATGGATGTATTGTCTGTCCAGAGCAAAGCAAGATTATTTCCTCTTGACAGCAAAGATCTTCTTGCTTCCCCTGATGCTCAAACTTCATGTCATAAGGTTATCTATGATGAGTCTGTATCAAAATTTTCTATACTTTGAGAGCAGGAGTTGTCATATGAGTTTCAGTTTTTCCTAAATACTTATATCATTTTCAGTTTCAACATTTCAAAAGAAATTGGAGAGCATATAGGCAAAAATAAGTCAAGTGTATTGTTTAGTCTTAGATATAAGTTTAGAACATGAATAATGTAGATTTAGGTTTAGAATTAAGAAAGAATTTCTTGCTTCTTGACAATCATTGACGTATAGAAATGATTTTTAAATTGCTGTCACTAGACCAACAACTTTCCCTGGGAACATGTTATGAGAACTTGTTAGAAATTCAAGTTCTCGAGCCCCACACTAGAACTACTGAATCAGAAGCTCTGGGAGTGCGGTTTGTAGTTTAACAAGCCTTCCAGGTGATTCCAATGCATGCTAAAGACTGAGAACCACTAGTCTATTGAATATTATTACAGTAACAATACTTTTTTTCTGAAATCCCTTAAAAATAAGAAAGACAACTGAATATATAGAATGCTTTGGTACAAATCTTTCCAAGAAGTAGTTGGACCAATAATCTATGGAGTATTATCTTATTTACTTGTATCTAAAAGGTTTAATATAAATTTCTCAAAATGGTAGAGATAGTGGTAGTCTCAGTTTGGTCACATATGAATGTAAACATATATGATACACAAAGTATTAAAGAGAAACATCACAGGCCCAAAGTGACATCACTTATGCTAAAAGCTGATGATACCAAACATAGTTTCAAATTTGATCTAAATGCAATTTCAACCTCTCCCCAAATGTAACCTTAATCAATGAGTCTAGAATTCTCTAGTCAAGCACCAGTAAAGCCATCTGTCACGTGACCCCTTCCCCTCCCCCATAGAAGGAAGAGACAATCTGATTGATTAAAAAACCTTCCAGTCTCCACGTCCCTCTACTGCCCCAGCACCAAAAAAAAAAAAAAAAAAAAAAAAGATGTTCTGGCCCAATATAATTCTTTCTTTTCTTTTTTAATCGCTTCTTTGCTCCACCTGTCTTCCTATAAAAAAAGCTTCCATTTTGTATAATCCCTCAGAATGCCTTTCTAGTTGCTAGATGGGGTGCTGCCTGATTCACGAATGCCTTCATAAAGCCAATTAGATGTTCAAATTCACTTGCTTAAATTTTGTTTTTTAACAAAAAGATTTTTAAAAAGTAAATATATAAAAGTATTTAGAACAATGCTTAAAACTGTACCTGCATTTAGCATAATGCTGTAAAAAGTGACAGCCCTTAATGAGCATCTATTTCTTGAAGGCAACATGCTAGCCAATTTTATATACATTATTTTGTGTAAACATCTAAATGTAAAATAACTTTTCAAATGTCACATAATAAACAGATGATGAGTCAGCTGTAAGTCTGTTCTTCAAATATAGCCTTACCTCACTGAGTTAATTTACGTAAGTGCCTCCCTAGCTAGGAGATTCATTAATGACTATAGTAAGGTATTACTTTGAAATACTAGTCTCTTAGTAATAACCAGTGTGTAGATAATACCATGTAGTTGATTAATATAGTGATACATTTTGGAGTAAAGCCCATCATTAGCAGCATTTATATTTATGATGTGCTTAAACATTTCTTATAGCACCTATCTTTGATAATAAATCCTCTTCGTAATGTGAGCACTTTAGTGCTATTACTTTTCCCATGGCTGTTGTATGTCATTACTTAAAGAACAGTTCTTATAACTAGACGAAGAGAGGAACATGCGAGAAGAATGAAATTTAAGTCAGTAATTTGCTTGATCAAAATCTTATTGCCTTATTTCAGAAAAGATCTTACCTCTGAAAACTTGGACTCCATGCTACATTATGGGTATTTTGAACTTCTTTCGGAAAGTGCAGTGATAAACTAAATTTGAAAAATACTTTATTACTCCATGTTATGTTAGTTTTTATTCCACTTCTGTATGAGTACAGATCAACATCAATGAAATGAAATCCAATTGCCCGTAACAATTAAGTATAACTAGCAATATCTTGAGGTCATAGGTAGAAGTAGGAGAGATCAGACAGGAGACTGGGATTCAATAAAAAGCTATAAAATTTCAGTTTACGGACTCATAGTTGAAGAGAGCACTGCTATTATTCATTCAAAACATTGAGAGGTTGTATAAGTTTTGGGTCAAATAAGACTTTGCTTTCTCCTGAAACAGCACTAAACCTAGAGTAAAACACTTTTTTTGAAAACATAAACAGATTAGGATGAGTGTTATGGGTTGAATTATATCTTTCAAAATGATATGTTGAAGTTCTAACTCTCAGGAGCTTAAAATGTAAACTTATTTGGAAATAGGATTATTGTAAATGAAATTAGTAAACATGAATCATACTGGGGTAAGGTGGACCCTTAATCCCACTTGACTGATATAAAGAATCAGAAACATGGAAGGAAGATAGTAAGGTAAAGACACCTGCAGGGAGAATGAAGCTGGAGACTGAGATGAGAGTCGTACATCTACAAACTGAGGAAGGCCTGGGACTACCAGAAGTTGAAAGTGGCAAGGAAAGATCCTTCACTAGAGGCTTTAGAGAGAGAATGCTCCTGTCAACACCTTGATCTCAGACTTATAGCCTACAGAACCATGAGCGAATAAATTCCTCATGTTTTAAACCACCCGGTGTGTGGTACTTTGTTATGACAGCCATAGGAAACACACAATGAAATGATGAGAGAAGGGAAAAAGAACTAAAAAATGGGAAACTGGAAAGTCTTGCAAAAGCATTAATTAAGTCAGCAGAACTAAGAATGCTGACTCCCAAACTTAACTATGGAAAAGGTTAAGAAACAACTTGATTTACCTTGTTTGATGCCTGGAACCCAAAGACCACTCTCTACTTCAGATGCCAATTGCAAGCCCAGGTTACCTGTGCTTCTTTCGAAGCCACTACAAATGGGAGGTCCCAATGACCTCCTCTAAATCAGGATTCCAATCACAAGTCCAGGTTACCTGTAGTTCTGACAGACTGGCTATAGCTCCTTGGGTTTGATTAATTTGTTTAGAATTGCTCACAGAACTCAGGAAAACCAGTTACTTACTAGATTTTCAATTTATTACAAAGTCTATAAAAGATATGAATCAATAGCCAGATGAAGAAACACATAGGGTGAGGTCCTGAAGAAAAGACTTTCTGTCCTCATGGAGCTTGGGTCCTGGCATGGTGACACATGGAAGTATTCTGGTTCCCCAATCTGGAAGCTCCCTGAACCCCCTTCTTCTGTTTTTTTTTTATGGCAGTTTCATTAATTAGGCACGGTTGATTAACTCATTGGTCATTGGTGATTAATTCAAACTCTAGTCCCTCTCCCCTTCCAGGAAATCAGAGGGTGGGACTGTATTAAGTGTTGGTTCCCTTGGCCCCCATCCTTAGGTGCTTTGCAAAAGTCAACTAATTAACATAAATCCAGTTGTGATGGAAAGGGATCGTTATAAGAAACAGGACACCTCTTTCAGCTTGAGGGCTCTGAAGCATTTTCAGGAACTGAGGACAAGAGACCAAATATAGATGAGAGATATATTTTGTTCATCTGAGTAACCAAATATATATATTTCTTATAAATCACAATATCACACTATGGAAACAGGGATGAGGGAGAGTAGGGGCTGAAAGATATATGTGTGTAGAGAAAAGAAAAATCAAATACAAGGCAACAATATAGAAACAAGGATCATCAGACCAGCCCTGTGGGCTTCTGAATAGAAAGACCTTGGAGAATTTTCTTAGTTTCTGCAGTATAGCAGCAGCTACTTTCTATATTAAGAGCTCAAAAACTGGAGTCAGGAGTAAGGAAGGAGTTCTCGAGAGTGCTGAGCTAGCATAGACAGATCTCTTGATATTTTAAATTTTTAATGGCATGACATTAGAATTTAAAGATGGAGCAAGGCGAGAAGAAAGACCAGTTGGTCAACAATAATATTACAAAAATAATTACATCTTGGCAATAGTGTGATTTGATAAGCCTTAAAGAAAATGAAGTTAAATTGGAAGAAGTTGGGTTTTGTATAAATGTTTTCTGGGTTGGGTTATGGTTATAGGGAGAAGGATCCCCAATTAACCCTGGCTCCTGAGGATTAGGGAGGTGAAGGACAGTGACCCTTGGCTACAACCAAGGAGTTGCCAGTAGTTCACTTAAAGCTATAGTAAAAAAAATCACCATATTCAACCTAAACAAGAATGAATATATGAGAATCTTTTGAAGCCTAATTTTAAGTATGAAAATCCTATGAAAATTTTTTTAAAATTTAATTTCTCTAGTTTGTAAGAATTCTTTAAATGACTTAATGTCTTGCTTTTAAATATATATGACAGGTTTGTAAAATTTCACTTTGTACTTAAATTCTTTTTATGATATATTAATTTAATGAGACACTTTTCATTTAAAAAATAATTGGTTGCCTTACTGTTTTTCTACCTTGAGTTTGAGAATCAATGATCCTAATAGTAACAGTAGGATGAATAAATGCAAATTCTTTGATGTGTTAGTGGAAAAATCACAGATTAACTCATTAAATACAATCACCAACTAGAATTAAAAGTCCTCAACTAGAATTAAAATTTTATTGTGCTTTTATAAAAGCACAAAAATATATTTTACATACTTCCATTCAATGAAAATGTATGTATTACCATATGATTCATAGAAATATGTCTATTTCTGATAAAGTTCATATTCTTTTAAAGGTTTTTAATTGAGAGAAATTGTGGAATAATCATATTGATAACTAATTTAATAAAGTAGTATAGACAGACCTTAATTTTCCATGACATCTTATTTCGCCCCAATAGTCAGATGATCAAAGCCAATTAATATGTTTATGAAGGCAAAGTAAATATTTCTAATTATGTATAAAAACTGTGTAACTTATGTATAAAAAAAATAAAGTAATGGAAACTAAATTTTATCCCCACATTACGGTCTATTTTGAAATTATATATATATATATATATATATATATATATATATCTTTGATGACCCAAATAAATAATGCTTATAATAATTTAAGTTTGACATTACATTTCCCAAAACCAATGGAGTTCACATTAACTGGTAAATGTGTTAAATAAACACCTGTAATTTTGAAAAATTGGTACATGTGGAAAAAAAATCACTGTTTTGTTGGCTTATTTTTCCTTCAGAAAATAGTTCTAATGCTAACTCTTTTTGTTCACATTGTCCCATTTTCAAACAGTGTAATTCCAAAAAATAGATTTGGGTCAGGGGCTATTTTGAAAATCAAATAGGGTCACTAATTTCCTCCTAGAATTAAAACTAGTTGTGAAGTGAACCAGTTTACCTAAATGTTGACTGGATGGCATATATTGTTTTAATTCAGATATTATAACATTAATGGTTCTTTCAGTCGTGAATTATGTACATTTAAAAAAGATCAAATTACTTTACCTCCTAATTTAATGTTGCTCTTTTTTACATGACTTTCTTTTTAACTATAAAGCAATTTGGGTTCTCAAGAAACTAGGCTACATAAATCAGAAATTCAGACTATAATTTTTTTTACAAACTCTTTGGTTCAATGAAAAATTTAAACTTAAAATAATTTACTTCCAAAAACTTCGATGAACACCTATTTTATTGAAAGAATCGCAATTATTGCAACATACACAAAGATAATGCAAATATACAATAATTGGCATGTATGCCAAATCATAATGCATCCTAAAAAGAAGAAAATATCAACTTTTCTACTATTACATTTAAAAGTTAGAATTGCTTACTAAAAAATTTCCTATGGCGATAAATGTTTTAAAAAGTGTAATTGTTATTTTAATTCCTACTTGTCAAATTCTGTCTTCATCAAATATGAACATAAACATGTGCAATTTTTGCAAATAATGGTAACACTTCGATCCACTATCACTAAACAAGTTATTTTATTATTTTAGAAGTGAAGATGAATTTATTCTTAATTTTCACATTCTCATGGAGTGTAACCAACTGTTCCTTATGATCAATATTTCTCTGGTGAAAAGGCTGGAATGAAGTGGGTGGTGTAAAGGTGCAGGCTAATAGCTAGCACTTATGCAGTGCTTACTGTGTGCCAGGCACTTTGAAGATCTTTACACATATTAATACAATTAATTCTCAGAGCCACCCAACGAGATGTGTACCGTTATTATCTCCACTTAACAGGGAGTTGCCTGGCATTCTCCTTATTTCTGGATGTGAACACTGCAGGGCAGGGATAACAAAGAGGATCGGTTACTATAGCAGCTCCAGTGCTTGCTAGGGCTGCTGCACTGCCCAGGCATCTGTGCTGTGGAGATTTCCGATGGTGGATTCAGACACCAAAGGAGAAGAGGTTACAGTGAGTTATCAGCAAACCAGGGGATTCGTCATATGAAGAGTCCTCCAATTTAATGTGTGGCACTAATCAAATTCTCGTTTTACCTCAGTTTGCCTTTCAGAGGCAGTAAACATTTATTTATACTACTCTGCCTCTGTAGGTTGTCAAGACACAAAATGTTCCTAATTTAAAGTCCTTTAAGTGAGGATATAATGGAAGTATACGACATTTAAATTTATTCATTTAAGGTAGCTTCATAAACCCAGTTAGAAGAATAATCAAATGAGGAAATACACCTCAAAAACATTATTCTTTCTACTTGCTGCTCTGAAGAAAATGTTTTATTTCTCTCAAGAAGCAAACCATTACTTATAATATGAGTGCTTGCGGCACAGATAACTTGAGAAATAATCACCTGTTTGCAATAAAAGCACTGAGTACCTCACTACTTATACACTATAGTCAGGGTGATCGCAACCCCCCTGGGCGTAGCTGCTTCTGCTGCAACCATTAAAATTCAGTAAGACAGCAACTGTCCCGTGAGCAGGATTCATGGTCACAGACTGGCTTCCAAAGTGTTGGTAACGAGCTAACTGTTTAAAATGATTCAGCATCTGGGCCTTAGGGATGCCAGGAATCATGGTGTGTTCTTGATGTTGGCTGACATTCTGGAGCAGATAGAGGAGGATGAGGAAGAAGAGCAGGGTCCTGTACTGACATCAGATGAGACAGGCGGGAAAAATGACTAATGGGCTGAAGTCATATACAGTCTCTTTAATTCAGCAAACATTTTGATTTCATGGAGGTAACTAAAAAAAGGCAGGGAGGATCCAAGAAAAATTTAAAATCTAATCTTTAAAGGTGCAACTGTAGGCACTTTAGGATAGAAATTCAGAAGTTTCCTCATCTCAATGTTGGTATGTGGTTTTGTGAGCATTTGGGTTATTGCACATTTATTAACAAGTAAAAGGAGGGTGTCTGGTTTGAACACAGGGACAGTCTCAAATTTCACTGGTCCTCATAGGAAAGCACAACAGTTTGGCTCAAATTATGCTTGTTCTTCAGCAGGCACTGTTTGCAGTAAGTGTTACTAATTACTCTGTTTTGCGACAGATCGATAACCATTGCCCCCAGGACACCATGGCTATGGGGTGCTGGACATCACGCGGAGTGATTTCAGGGCTCCTTTTCATCAGTAAGTGACTTTGGTATTACCATCCTCATTCGGCTCCCTGATTTCAACCCACCCTCTCATGTTTCTGTGCCTTTATATGAAATTTCCTCACCTATAAACACCCGTCTTTCTTTTTCTTTTTCCAATAATAATCTCATTAATTGTTAAAAAATAAAGACTAACATTGAAAGGCCAACTGAAATGGAGACTTTTCTTCTAAACATGGCAATAGCCTTCACCTTCGATTTTCCCCAGGGTGGGGGCTCTCCATTGTCATGCAAACTACATACAGATCAATTGTATTTGCTTAAATGTGAGTCTGGTACTTGGAACTGATTTCCTCCAAAGGGGAAAGGCAAAAAAGATAGAAATAAAAAGCAGAATATATAAAAGCATATTTACTAGGTATAACGAGTCCACCATTTACATGAAGATTTTAATTACCTTCTATATATAAACTGTGGTTATCTATGCTTACCACTTTCATTAGCAGGTAAACTAAGCTGAAAGCTCAATTTAAAAATAGTTTGTTTTTAAATTTAATTGTTTCATGACGCTGGAGTTGTTCTTTCTTGTTGGAGAAGTGGAGAGAGGGACATTTATTTCAATGTGTTTCTTTGCACTCAGGATATAGCTCTTTTTCTATTAAACCATCTTGAAAATATAGGGCAAAATTTCAGCTTTACATTAGAAGACATGACACACTTTTGTTAAGTATGCACTTGCCTTGATGTCCTTTGGAGAATCGTTTAGAAAATTAGTTTTACTGCCATATTTCCTCTCTCACAGCACCCCTGAGAATATTGCAGCATGGAAATGGGAGGGTAATGACCCAACTTATTCTGAGAATTCTTAGGAAACAATTTTCGAAGATGTTTAATTACAAAGAATACCCACTTGTACACAAACAATAATTTCCTTGGTTAGAGTCAAATCATGTGTTGTCATTGGTATTGTGTTCATATCATTCCTAGACTTTGGGGACGACTGTAAAGCAGACAGTGTCTACTGGTCTAGGAGCAGAGTCAATGAGCCACCATCTTCCTGATGGGCCAGAGTACACTCCTGGGAGTTCTTCATTTTCAGACTTGTAATAGCTGGTGATTTGCTCTCAAGTCACAAGGAATTGTAGGACAGCAGCTTCTCCCCGCCCACATCCCCAGGCAAAGGAGTCTTCTGTCCTCTGAAATCTTTTCTGAGTTTTTTTTTTTTTTAATTCCAAGAATATCATATCAAAAGAAACAGTGGTTGGGATTTTATATATAATTTTACTACTTGCACAGCTCATTCCCACATTTAATTCACATAACATGTGAAAGAGGTATCACTATTAGGCACCAATTAAATCAGCTGTAGAACCTACACTGATTCTTCCAGCAGCCATGCCCTTACAAATGCCATCGCTTACTTCGAAGAATTGCTTTCTTTTATCATCCCTGGCCAAGTGTTCCAAATGATCCAATTTTTTTCATGACTCTGACTCTCTCGTTTAACAATTGTTAATGGTTTGTCATGTGACCCAAGCCAAACAAAGTCTTTCCTTGGAGCTTTATTTTTAATATCACGTCTGTGCATGCTGGGCAGGTGGATAAGTGATATGAAGTAAGTCTAGTGTGGCATGAGGTACTTTTAGAGATTAAAATCAGCGTGCAGAGAGAGGCTGAGATAAACCTGGCAGAAACAGATAAAGATCCCATCTACAGTTGGGTTACATGAGCGAATTAATTACCCTTTATGTATTGAAGCCATCAGTTCAGCCAAGGGAATTGATAACAATATTTATTCCCAAATTAAACTTGAGAAATTGAAATCTTATAAACATGAGTGACTTTTCTGTGATGTATTATAGAACTGTACACTTGAAACCTATATAATTTTATTAATCAACGTAATCCCAATCAATTTAATAAATTTTTTAAAAATAATAAAATGTTCTCTTTTGCTCCTTTTAAGATTCTTTCTATTGAACTGTTATGACGTTAGCGTAAACTGAAGGATGTTATAAAATTTAATTTCTCATTATCTTGAGTCAAGGTTCTTTCAACCCTTTGTTCACTAACATTATATCTGCAGCTAAGGAGAGCTTACTGAGAAGGTGTTTTTCCACATCAAGATAAGGAAACACATGTCAACATAAGGAGAAAACTTGGATTATCCAGAATAAGTTCATTTGTATCTTGAAAACATTATAAATTTTATGACTGATTTTACTTCTCTCTTTGGTTAGTGGAACAAAGAAATAAATTTTCAGCTTATCTTTAATACCTACAGAGAACTGTACAGTACACATTTTCTACTGCCTATCTCACTTGTAGTTTTATTAATTTTTGTGCATTTATTCCTTTTGCCTGCCAAACATATTGATTCCATTCCTTTTTGCATTATATGCATTTTTGTAAATAAACAAGCAAATGAGTAAATGAAACAAAAAGAATGAATGAGTAAACAAATGGTTTGTACTGCAGTAGACTAGCTTGGTATGCTTTCTTCCATACTCCCATTAAGTACAACTGAAGGCTCATAAAGGCAGAACCTAGCAATAGCACCTTAGGATAAAGAAAGAGCATATGTGAGGTGTTGTCCTCCCATGGGCCAGAAGAACTTGAATTAAAAGTATATCCTTAAAAGGCATATTATCGAGATTCTTAGATAAAGTGCCATACATTTTGCTCTCTCAATAAGACATCCATGAATGGTTGCTGTTGCGATTGGAATGGACTTTGGCCCCTCATAGTCTGGTGCTATTTTTGGAAATGATGATTTGGAGAAAAACCGATAAGAAAAACAAATAGCCACCCCATAATTGTTCAGAATCAATTTTTCTGAGCCATTCAGCATCAGGAGAACCTGTGTGTCCAATTTCTCTCCAGCCCCTTCTCAACACATAAGATCCTCACCTTGTAATCATTCAGAAACCACATCTACCAGTAGATAGTGTGGCAGAGGTGTATTGCATCTTGGGATGCTTAGGCACCTAAAGCAAAATTTTATTGTCACTGTTCACCTTTTCCAGGTAGATTTCTATTAATCACTGTCCAGGCTAAGGATGATAATATCTTGGATCCCAAGCTGACCCTTGGTCCATTTGGCCATGGAGGAAGGATATAGGGCACAAGGCCTAGCTATGTGGCAGTAGGGCTTGTGAGCAGGTAGTTCACCTCACAAGAAGGATTGAGCATAGCAGACATTTCTAAGATTGCCTAGCTCATTACAGAGGCTTAGTTCATTTATTTTCTTTTTTCTTCCTTTAAGTTATGATAAAGTGTAAGAATTTACCTTTTTGTGAGTTTGCCTATATCCTTTATGTTTTCATATGCGGTATTCTCATTTCCTAAATACTATGTAATTATCATTTTAATTTCTTCTTTGACTCACTACTTTTTAGGAGAAGATTTTTAAATCTTCAGTTGTTATGTTTTACATTTAAACATTTGCAATTAATTTTTAGGTATCTTTGTACTGTACTTAGGACATAGTGTGGAAAAAATTGTGTATTTTTTAGAACTTCTTAGGTTTCTTTTGTGATTGAAAATAGAGTATTTTTGGATAAATATAATTATTTCATCATAAACTCTCATATGCTGAGAATACTATCTTGAAATCATTTGCTTATATTGTGTTTTTGCCCATTAATTTTATACTTCTTACAGATTTTGTTCCACATATCTTAACGCAATGCTATTTGTTGCATCTAAGTTTACATTTATTTTATTATTGCATATTATAAGCTTTTATTAAAATTATTCTCTTTGTCCTACTTCATGCGTTTCGCATCAAACTTTATTATTATTATAGCTATCTTTTTTAAAAATGTGCCTTCTTTATTCTTTTAATTTTTAAACTTCTGAGGTATTTTGTTTTAGGTGCTTCATTAGCATATAGTTAAAATGTTTGGAAACTTAATCCTGGTATGTATTTTTAATAATAAACTTTAAAATTTATATTCATAATTAAAGAAAATATTAATTAATATTTACTCATTCCTTGACTGGGAAAGCAATTACTAGAGAGAAAAATGATAAAAACAATTACAAAGAAAAGGAGTAATATATTAGAATGCCTAAATGTTAAAAACTACATGTTGCATAAAAAAAATCATAAGTTCCTTAAAAATAGAGAAACTGCTGAAAAATGTAACTAAAACAAAACTAAACACAGATATAAATTATGATAACATTTATATCACTAGAAAATTTGTATAATTAGAAATGTGTAGAAATATGAAAAGAATTAAGAATATATGGTGGATAACTTCATGGCAACAAATTTGAAAGCATAGTTAGAATGGAGTTCTTGAGCAAAAGTGGAAAGATGTCAATGTTCCTTTATAGTAATCTGTAATTTTAATATAATTTCTGTTGTGTACAATTGTAAATGGTTTCTAAATTTCCAAAGTAAAAAAATAAATCAGTACAAATAATTATGAAGCTTTCTAAAAAAAATATTTTTTTCTTTGCTCATCAGTGTATCTGTAGTGCAAAGAACAATCTCACCAAAAAGTGCACAATAATTATTGTTACATGAAAGTACACAATAATTAGTTACATGAAAACATCTATAAATTCGACTTGCCTTATCTGGTATTAAAACATAACAAAAAAGCACAGTAATTAAAACAATATGATGTTGGTGTTAAGGTTGCACCTAATTCTAGGTATAGTCATTCAATAGAATATGGAATAGGCTTATTAGAATAAGTAGAATAGGACAGAACAGAATAGAATAGAACAGAACAGAATAAGCAGCTTCGAAGATAAGGCAAATCTCTAATATTATGGGAAGGGATTTATGAATTACTGGTAAGTGACAAAGCAAGTAACAATTTATGATATAATTATGACAAATATTAACACATTGTTTATACTATGTGTTAGGCATTTTCCTAGGTGATTTCCTAAATTGATTCTAAAAGCAACCTTATGAAGTGTATATTACTTTCTCAATTACAGACAGGAAAAGAAAGCGCAGAGAGGTTAAGTTACTCATAACTTAAAAATGAGACTTGAACATGGGAAATTTGTCTCTAGAGTCCATACTTTTAACCACTTAGCTATATTGTCTTGCATTTGTATGTATGTACATGTGAATAAATATACCCATTATATAAATACAGAAATCATGCAAACTTACAGAATTTATGATAATTATTAATAGTTGTCTCTTGTAAGAGAGACTTTAGAACATTAACTTTCTCTATATTGTTGAATTTTGTGCAAAGATAATGTATTATTAGAACTAAAAGCAAAACATGTATATTCATTTTTTGAGGGGGAAAAAGGAGCAGCTTCTCTTATTAATAAATGTGGTTGAACAACTAGGTATCTTTGTCGGAGAAAATGAACCTGGAACCTTAACCCACATCATACACAAAAAATACTATTTGGATAGTAAGTAATACAGCTGAAAATTCAAGTAACTATAAAGTGGTCAAAAGATTGTCAGCCTGGAGGCCCAGTACAGAGGAGCTGGAATGTGGGCTAACGGCTGCTCCCAAGAGCCAGGCGAAAGGTACCCGCTGACCAAGAAGGCAGGTAGTTCAGGAATAAATGCTGACCCTAACTATATCAGTGGGGCTTCGCACAGCAACACACCTCAGTAGATGTACTTGTTAAATACACTTAGTTGTATCAGACACCTGGAGTCATCTTGAAAGGCTTAATTTCACCCTTTTCTGTCCACTCAGACCTGTGACCCCGAAACCAATCCTATCAATTCCATCCTCCAGCCAGTGGTAAGATTCTAGTTACTGTATTCACTCAAATTATCTTTTCAAAAATACAGATTTTATCAGAACAAAGAAAACTTTCTGCAAACTAATTTAAGTTGGGTACTCACACACTTTGATTATACTTCAAAGTGAAAAAATTTCCCTACACTCCCCTTAAGTTTCTCTTCTTCCTGCATTTTCTCCATATCTGGTCAGTGTGAGATGTCTATTTGTGGATTTGAAAGGAGTCGTCACTGGAGACGTTTTTCTCCATGAGAGGAGAACTCTGCGTGGCTGGAAAGTGGACTATCTTAGCACCATAATTTTACACTACTCCATGAGCAGGACACAAGGAGTCAGAAGACACCTGGAAATCTACTAATAACCGCTTAAATGTTCTACTCTGTTTCCTCTGGAAACTCTCCTCCTTATTCATAAAAAAATTATTGGCATTTATATAAAATTATGAATTGAAGCTAATAGATTTAGCTGCTGTTTATTAAATGAAGTTACCTCTTTTATTTTTCTGTAGGGAAAAATATCAGTAATTAGAAGTTAAAGCACTTTGAGAACTGTTATAATCTTGACCCATAATCAAGGACTACCAAAGATAATTGCTCCAACTCTGAGAAATAGCCAAAATCCTAGAGAAGGAAAAATTAAGCGAATGAAAGTTTCAGAACGACAACTCAAAAATGGCTAGAGAGGGAGAACATGGAAGGACCTGTCACCAGTGGAAATCAGACAACCACTGGCATTCGATATGTTCAGTTTCTGGAAACCAACCACCGGCCCCTTAATCAAGCATTTATCCAGCTCCTCTGTCCTGAACACCACATACAGCTCTTGAGGAAATGATCAAGAATATATATAAATTCAAAAAGTTACATCTGTATGTGTATACTATGTATATGTACTTAAACATGGATATTTACAATCACACCTGAAAACAAATATATTCTATAGTTTGCCTTAGGCACAGTCTATATAATGCAGTTTCAAAGCTATAGAAATCTCCACTAACAATCAAGAGAGTTTTCTCCCTTGTTTGCTACATCTTGAACTGATTCACGAGGGCGAAATGCTTAAATGGGGACTGCTGGACAGAGATGCATCGTTAACTTAAGGGATATATGCCTGGAACTAATACTTTCTCTTACTAGAGGGTCATAAAGTGGAAGGAAAGAAAGAAAGGAGCTTTTAGAGATACTAAATTCAGAGGAGGAAACTTCATTTACTTCATAATTTCGTTCAGACCTGGACATGCATATTTCTAATTTATCTCCACTTTAAGAGAGGAAGATTTTGAGGATACAGACAGATTTTCCTCCTTTTTTGTTTTTCTTCTAATTCTTTTTTGAGAAACTAGCAAAAGCTTTAAAATTTTTATCAGAAAAAAAATGTACATATACACATTTACCAAAACACTGAAGGATAATTTCAAGGGTTCAAAGACTCTCTGAAATCTATCCAAGATGGCAGGTTGAGGGCCGGTGACCAAGAGTTTGTTTCATCACTAGAATAATGGGTGTTTGTTAGAAGCCCTGAATGTGATGCGTGCTTTCATGTCAGTTGGAAAGAAGACGTGAGAAAAGGTCTAGAAATAAAATTACTGAGTGGCATACAGAGCAAGTTGGTTTGTTTGGAAAGAAATGTGCAAATGGGTAAAACAGAAGAGAGAATAAAAAAATTTTAACCAATGCCATGAACAAGTGCAATTTGTGGGATGCAATTCACAGAACAAATTTATTTCCTTCTCTCATTGTTCTTTTAGTGCTCTGTGAACTAAATTTCCCCCTGCCTGTGCATGAAAACGGGCAGTTACAGTACTCTGCAGAACACAAGCCAGAGATTAGATCACTTTAAGTCACAAAATTGCCTCATTTTGGTACTTAAAATACTCAATTTCATATATAGAAGTTAAAACTTCCAACTTCTGCTGGGGTGGGGAGGAGAATTTGGGCTTCTTCCTGCTTTGATTCTCTTCCCCAGCTCACAAATTCTCTCTGGATCTTTTACATGCTTAATGTGGAGAAAGTATTTAACATGATCTTGAGCATTTAAATGTTTGTAAGTTCTACTGTTCGATTTACCTTACAACCCACTTTAGAACCAGACATTTATTACTATAGGGTAAAAATTATACAACACTCTAAATTTACAGAAAAAAATATTTATATGGTTTTATAGAAATGAAAACATAAAATGGAGAAACATTCATAAATTTAGATAAAATAGTTGTGAACCCATATATAAAGCTTTAATTTAACCAATTTAACAAACACTACTGCCACTTTTTTGAGCACGTTACAAACTAACTCATTTAATCCTTACAAAAAGAGCCAGGATTCAAGCCTAGACAGCACGGCTCTTAGTATGATTACTCTTGGCCACTATGCTATACTTCCTCTCAAGATAATCAGAATCCCTAAGGAATTCTAAAAGAAGAAACTGTGCATCTGGATTCCAGTCTGTCATTTCAACCACGCTGTTGCTCCCACTCCCAAATGCTTTGCTTCTCTGTAGCTCTGTCCTCTCACCCAACAAATCAGATCATTTCAATTTCCTACTTAAAACCTTTTGTATTTTTTTATTACTCACCAAGACCACATTTCTTAGTGATGTATGAAAAGCCTTTCATAGTCTAGTTTCTTTTAACCTCCCGTATCTCATCCCCTGTCATTTCACCAAACGCTCCTCTCCATCATACCGTGGCATTGCTCCTTGCCAGTGCTCTGAACTATGCTAATGAAAATGCTATTTCATGTCTCTACACCACTCTATCCAGATGGAAATATCTCTCTCATGTGTACTTTTATAGTCTTCAATCTATAACTGGATTTCTTTTTCTTTTCTGTAGCCATCCTTGACCCATCCATTCTATCTATCCACACACCCTCTATCTATCCATGCATTCACCACATATTCACCAAGTGCCACAGGTCTCATACAGTGTTCCCGATGCTTGAATATAGTGGTGACCAAAGTAGATACAAATCTGCATTTCCTTTCTGGTGCTCTCTTAATCCCTGGGGATACATCCATTTCATTATATCATTTTGTAATAGTTTATTTACATGTCTCTCTTAAACTATGATCTGAGATCCTCCCGGGTCCCCGAACAGGCCTTTTAATCGATATTATGTTAATTTCTCCAGGTACCTAGCAGAACTTTTAGCATATGTATGATGTTTAAGTGGTGGATTATTAAATTAATTAATAAGTGCATACATTAATGAGAGGTAAATGAATAGATGAATCTAAGAATAATGTTCTTGCTTTAATATTACTTTTGATGTAATTAAAAATTGGTACTAAGGGAACTAATAAGGAAGGTGTTTCTGGAGTTTAGATGTAAGAATTTAAAGTCTGGACTGGTTTCCTAACAGCTGTGGAAATAAACGTGGTGAAGCCAGAAAAGATTTGGCCTGTATTTAAAAGTGTAAATTTGATCTTCTCTGAAGGCAGGGTGAGTGCACTCTTTCAGCTTTAAGACTTGCTCTGTCACCCAGAAAACTCTTGAATTGATCAACATGAAAATCTATAGCAAAGAAAGATAAAAAAAATGAAAAGAGAGATTTTGAAAGTTTTCAAGAACTTATGGTTAAATAAATAAATAAATTTCTATTAAAGGTTAGATGCTTTTCTTTGATTTCAAGGGATAATAACTAAGGGTTTTAATAACTAAAAACAAAATAAGTAAAACACCCTGCTAAGCCAAGTTACCCACAGTCTTTTCATGCACAGTGAATTGAATATTCAAAGAAATTAAAAAGAAGGTATATTTAAGATGTTTCTGTTCTTAGTTAATATGAATCTCTGTTAGCATTGTGTTCTGTGCTTTCAGTACATTTTCTTAAATTCATCATCTGGTCTTTAGAGAATTATAAGCAACTCAAACCCGTATTTTTGTTAAATCTTGTTATGCTTATCTAGTTAAATAAATAAAATGATGATTTCTTTGATGTTACTGTATCGAGGATTAAATTTCCTCTAAGGAAATTATTCATATCCTTTCCACAATACGGTGAAAACGATGAGTCACCTGCCATTGACCTTCACATGTTTATGTGTACTTATCTAAACCACACATCTGTTCTTTATTTTCCAATAAAGAGACCATATGCCCCTTGACTCACATTTAAGAGCATGATGTTCTAAAACAAACACACTAAAGTTAATTTAGGGGATAAAATGAACTTTGAAGAGGATTCACATTCAATACTCTAGCTGTGAAAAATAGCAGAATTTATTCTTAAATTCAAGTGACATTTCATCTTCTCTTGTATGATGCTCTGGTGAATAAAACAGTTTAATAAAATAAATTTTTAATAAAGCTAAAAGTCAGTACCCATTAGGTGTGAGTTTTTAGTAAAAAGTTATATAATGGCTTTAATTTTTTTGTCCATATTCATAGCAAATATTTCAAACCTCAGAATAAATCTCTTAAAATTTTCTCAAACTTAATATTTTACACTTTTAAGTCAGACAATTGCAAACCCTCAGAAATATTAGCCACAACTCTGAAAATTACAAATAATAACCAAATAATGTTGTATATTTGAAAATATTCTACTTTAAAGAAACATTTACATTATTAACTTTCATTTGCTCCTTATAACAATCCATAACATAGGAAGGACTATTATGATCTTGGCTCTACATATGAGGAAACTGAAGTTCAAAGAGTTTAAACAAATAGTCTGAAGTCTTAATAACAGAGAAGACAAAATTTGAAGCCAGGTCCCCTGCCAAATGTGATGCTGAAAAACACAGTGATGGTTCAGAAAAGTGGAAGATGATGAATTAAGTTATATGAAGATGCTCGTTCTCAATAAACAGAAGATATGATCATTGAGGTATATGTCAATTGACATTATCTATCTATCTAGATATATATTTTCTTAAATTCAACCAAACCACAGCAGAATAGTAGATTCAATATATCTCTTTCGAATTTCATGGCTGAAGTTGACAAATATAAAAAGGTACAGAGGAGTTTTAATATAGATAATTGGACTCCAAACCCAAGAAATAAATATTATTTTCAAATAGTCATGGGAATATAAAAAAGATTATGTATATTAGAGGACTAGAAAATCTGATAAATTTATAGTAAAAAATAGTTCCATCAGTTGTAATAAAAAGAGAGTCCTCTGAATATAATCATTAGGAAATAAAAAATAATAATAGCAAACAAGTCACTCTCTACCATAACACTTGAATTAAAGTGAAAATAAAGATGAAATAAAAGATACTTTGAAATTAATGTCAATGAAAATGCTATATGTCAAAACTTATTAAACATTGCTAAATCTATAACATAGAAGATATTTTATGGTTTTAAAATTTGTATTAATAAATAGAAAATATGTAAAAGCACTGAACTAAAAGTGAGATCTGTAAATTAGAAAAGATGATAAAATATCTGAAAAAAAGAAATAAAGATAAAAAGATAAAGATAAAAGCAAAAACTAACGAATTAAGTAAGAATAACACTATCAGCACCACAACCACCACAAACCCATACAGTTCTGGTTCCTTAAAGTGAACAATAAAACAGATAAATGTTTCAATCACATATGACTAAGTGGAAAAAATAAAGAAGAAAAACACATCATTAGTGAGAAATAAATTATAAAATATATAAGCACAAAATAGACAAAATTTTAATTATCCTTTTCATAATATGCAGCTAATAATATAAATTAGAACTGTAGATACTGACATAAAAATGATTTGATTAAAATCATCTCTGCTTAATAAAAATTAAACAATATTTTTTGAGTAGTCAGGAGAGTGTCTTAGAATAATATATATTCACAGTTTGAATAAGGAAGAAAATAATCTTAATGGCTTAATCTCTTTCCTGCCTCATATACTCAAAACATGATCTTCCATGAGGAAAAACCAACACCACAATAGTGTTTACGCTAAAAAGTCCCTGATAGAGTGTAGAGAATAAAATCAAAACATCAGTTTTCATAGCTAGAGAGGACATGCTTTTGGCATATACATACATACATACATACATACATACATACATACATACATATATATATACCCATTCCCGAATATTTTGCAATGTTTCATCATTTTCATCCTTGTATTTTGGTGTTAAGTAGAAATAAGATACAGAATAACAAGAAGAACAGAGTCTTATATAAAATCTGATGCATACCAAATTATTAACAGTGGTTAGCTTTGAGAACTGTGGGGTAAGATTACAGGAAGACTTTCTACTTTATATACGTCTGTAATATTTAAACTCACGAAAACATATTTTTATTAAGCCAAGTAAAAAAGTAGTTCATACTCTTTGATCTATAATTCAAAGTAGTCTCTTTTAAGGAAAAAAAATAAGAGATGAAAACAGTAGCCTAAATCAGAGTACTCTTATCACTTCATAATAGTGAATAACTCTGTATAACCCAAATATTTAACAATATAGTTATCTTAATTATGGTGCATTAAAACAGTATACTTCTTCAAAAGAAATGGTTACAAAGAATGCTTAATAGCCAGAGAAATGTGTATAATTACATATTTTATTTACCTTATATTATAGATATTAATAAATATTAAATATTTTATATGCTTTAGAAAATTCAATATTCATAACACATCTCAAAAAAGTTTCAAAATGGAGGTGCAGAAAAAGTTGAAGTAAAATTATGAAAGTTTTTAATTTTCTTCTTTTCACTTTCTGTATTTTCCAAATATCCTCTAATATTAGAGATCACTTTTATAATTGGAAAAATATTTAAATGCTATTATACCTACTAAATATTTTAATTAACATCAATTTAATCATCTACTTTAGAGTTTAATAGTCTCCTTGAAGGCTTATTTTAGAATTTGCTTTTTAATGGTCTTGCTATTTGATATTTTAATCAACTATATTTATAGGAAAAGGCTTGAAAGAAATCTATTAAAATTTTAACAATTGTTTTGGTACCATGGGCAATTCTTTGGTTCCTCTTCATTCTTCTTATATTTTCCAAGCTTACTATGGTGAGCATGTTATTACAGTTTTATGCAAGCTATGGTAAGACTCTTTTATAAGCAGAATCTAGTTACTTTTAACCTTTGCTAGACCTTAATCTATTCTTGTGTTCTAAGGTACAGGTATATAGCTAGGGTGATGAATGGATGGATAGGAAGGAAGGAAGAAGGAAGAAAGGAAGGAAAGAAGAATCCTGAACTTTTCTATGTGTCTTACGATATCACATTTAATCTTCACAACTACTTCATTTACATATAGGAACACTGAGGCACAGAGAGCTTAAGTCATTTGCCATCTTCCTCTCCATTCATTCATCCACCTATCCATTCATATCCATCCATCCATTCAACAGATATTTATTAAGCTTTTACTATTTTCTTGTGATAGACATTAGGAACAGATGAATATACAAGACGGACAAGGTACCTGTCCTCAAGGATCTTAGAACCCAGCATGGAATTAAGCATGGCATAATTAAAATAATTATTCCATACCTAATTGACTACAATTATGAAAAATACATAAAAGAAGTACTTAGGTAGGATAAGAGGTAAGGCTCAGAAATGAAAGAATAAAGTGTCTCTGAAATTCATATAATAGGACCCACTCTTTTTCTGTATCTCCTATTCCACTTACTATAAAATTAAAAATAAAGTGCCTATTGAGCTTGCATTAGATGCCAAAGAGGGAGCTACTTACACAGCTTCATAATACAGAGAAAGCCCAGGCAGGAGACAGATGTTCTCAAGAGTCATACAGAGGTTGCTGTTTTACAAAGGGCAAGTCAAAGTCAGATTAGTGGGAGAAAATTTCCTTTCCTCATATGTAACTTGAGTGTGTGGTCTTCATGAAAAATTAATGCTCACTTAAGTGGGGTGTACTTATTTCCTAATGAAGAAACAAGTACTAAACTTCACATTTACAGTTTGGTCATAATTAAAGTCGTAGTTCAGTTAAAACTAAACCGAAACTAGAATACTGATTTTTGTTCCCTCAGAGAATTGCAGTTTATTGTTCCCTTTTAGGGATAAGTGAGGTCCATTAAGCTCCAATGATATTCAGTTGAAAGAATTCAAGCAAAATCCGGAAGATCTGTTTCCCAGATGAATATGGGATATTTGACTGGGGGCTTTGGACCAGAGGAACATCTAGAAAAAGGAGAGGGATTGAGAAGAGAGGGTCAGCAAAGAAAGAGCCTCCACATGTTCCTGCTCATGGAAGTATTAGTCTCTTGTGAGTTAGATTAATATAAGTCAGTCTGCAGAGATGGATCAATTCTGGGTACTTTGATTAAAGTCAAGATTCTGGACTTACAAACAGGAAGATCCTCGTTGGACTTTGATAAGTAAGTCAAATTGTTACCACCTTAAGTGATCCTTCCTGAGTTACTAAGCACCTTTCCTAGGTAACAGTCTTATTTTTACTAATATTTTTGCATTGACTCCATGTTGGAAGGCTCCTTATATTTGGTTTACATCTACTTCCAGGCTTTATAGTTGCACTTAGCAAGAGGAATAGGGAAAAGTATGTCTACTCCATCTTTTAAAGCAGAAGTGAAATTCATTTTTAAAATGTAAAAACGCCCCTGGCTTGCAGGATGGTAGTAGTGATGGATTTGTGGAAGGAAGTAAATCTTGAGGGGAGCGCTGCTTATTTTTCCTCCATGTGACTTCTAAAACCAGGTGACTTCTCAGGAGCTAGTGATTCTTGAAGAAAGAGGCTGTTTTACTTATCAAGAACTTTCTTTCAGGTTTGTAATGCTTAATATTCTTCTCACAGTATATGAGATTATTCAGACACTCATTATAAAAAGGAGAAAAAATAAATTTAAATACTTGATGTTCAAAAAAAAGAATTTTCTTTAATAGATTTTTAAAAAATGATCAATAAGAAAGTATCTGTTATTTTTTTTTTTCTTTCAAAGAAACAAGTTCATTCTAAATATAAGAAAATAGGTAAAGGGGGAAACAGATTTATCAAGAAGATATATTAGCAAAATAATAGGAAGGGAGTGTAGTAATAGTTAGAAATTAAGGTTTGGGATATTTATATAAGTGAGTTTAGAGGCTGCTGTTCTCAGAAGCCTGAGAAAAAAGAAATATTATCTCTGTGAGAACATTATGAGTTTTCAAAGAGGAACCATAGAAAATGAGAGTGAAATTAACATGAAAGAAATAATAAAATGTAAGTCACAAATATGAGAAACAATATTCTCTAAAATAGAGTTTTCTCCCTTCTTCCTAACTTTATTCTGTCTGGACATTCAATCACAGTAATTTTCTACAACCACGGATAGAGCATTTGTAAAATGATTCACCCAGAATTTCATGTTCTATTTTGTTCATTAATTTAACAGAATTAGATTCATTCTGGAGGACATAATTCTTAAATAAAACATCATAATCAAGAAATCCTCTAGAAATCTAAAGTAATGGTTAGATCATTGAACAATAATGTGGACGTGAATAGCAGCAGAAGAAAATATAAACCTCGTAAATACAAAATGTAGTAATTCTAGCCATATGCAAATGTGATAGCAAACTATTTCTGAGTGCTAAGTCACCAGTGTAGTCCATTAAGTTAAAAGTAAATAAAAAATAAAATTACATTGGAGATTTATAAATGTGTAATAGTTATGACTGATGTTGTGATGAAATCTCTTTGATATTGTACCATCCAGAATAGTCTTTTGAATAACCATTTATTTATTAAGCAAGTAAACTATTAAAATTATCTTTAATATATTTTAATTGTTAAAGTATTTTATCATGTTCTTATTTATCTATTCTATCATGTAGAAGGAGCTGTACTAGACTCTATGATCAAAAAAAAGAAACAAAAACATTAACACTGGCCCTTTCCACAAGATGTTAGGCAGTGACCTAGAAAACTTGAATTACTTTTTGAAGCTAGTGGGATATTTATTATAAATAAGTATGTTATGATAACACTAACCAGGATACTTACTATCCAAGCATAGTATTTTACAAAATTAGTTGTACTAGAATATATATTTTTTAATTATCATGAATTTAACTGTGAATTAGACATTTTACTCTAATCAGCAGTGACATGACTATAACATTTCTACAGAGGAGACACTATGTAAATAGAAAGAAAATGACAGGTTGAGTGAAAATACTGGTTCTGAAACTGATTGGACTTACACAAGTTATTTAATTTCTTTAAGCCTAAATCATTAGCCCAATTTCAAAATCCTTAATTTGAATTAAATCAGGATTCTAAAATTTTGATGCATTTAAGAACAAAAAGTATTCACACCCACACAGCTTACTATCTGCTTTTAGAAAATTGTACTGTTCAACTATCTTTACTAACATGACTTTACTATTCCAGGAAACTTTTGCTCAAGAAGATAAAAGTTTCAAATAGTTGTATTTTTTTTTAAAGGAAGTCCCAACACTCTACCAAAAAAGACATCTTAGTGAAAATCAGACATTTGACTTTTCAATAGTCACCTTTTTCTCTCTCAAACTACTCTTTTCTCCTCATAGAAAGCTTTTAAAACTTTTGCCTAAAAATCTCCACCTTGTTGTGTTCACCAAACCTAAATTGCTATAGCATGGCCCTTATACAACCTTAATCAAGCTCCCACAATGAAAGATTCACCATAAACCATGCTTCCAAACCTCATAAAAATTCCAGCTTTGCCCTTTATCCTTGAAGGAGCCACTAAGATTCTATCAAGATAATGCATTCTCTCATCTTGGAAAGCAAGTTTTGTCTTTTTCACAATTTGTTTTAGTGGCATTTTCAGTGAGACAGCATTCTATAAATTCTTAAGAACTAATAGGAAAATAATGTACTTTCAAAATAGGACATACGATTTTCACATTAAAAAATAGCTACACACGGTAACTACTATCGTATGAGAGAGAAGGATATGAAACTTAAGCCGCACTATGAAGACCTTAGATTATGTCGTAAAACAAAGTGACAACAACTCCGAGCCTTATCTCCCTTGTTTTACCTTGGTGGCAATTTAATAGAAACTGACCCAGCCATCCTTAATGGCGAAGAGAGAGCCTTTTATATTTTTACCATATAAGTCAAGAATAAGAAAGATTTGAATGCCCCTCAACTAAGAGGTGGCCAGAGTTATGCCCTATCCCACAAAGGGTAGGATGAAAGACATACTAGGAGGTGGGTTCTGTTTGCAAGTAAGACTAGAGCACCTCAGGGAAAACATGCATTAGGCAGTGTGGGCTCATTCCCTAGAGTCCTGGGCAGTAATCAGTTACAGCTTTCCATGATGTCTCAGTGTGGGGATTGGGGCTGGAAGAATAGAAAGGCATCATTTCTCTCTCTTTCTTCCACGTCATCACTGTCATCCATGAAAGCCATACCTTTGGCCATTTCACGTGTTACAAGATCTGGGTCCATGAAAGGATTTGGTGTGATTGCTGGAGAGGACAAGTTTGGAGGCTGTTCATTTATTCATTTAACAGATGATATTAAGGGATTATTACCTACTAAATACAGTGCTTTTGGTGGTGAATAAATTTGTAAGCAAGTAGAAATGGTTCCTGCCCTCATAGAGCAAAGTCTAGCACAGAAGCTGAATGACAATCAAGGAATGTAAACTTACATACCAAATAAGGGCAGCCATAGTGTTCTTCCAAAAATTCTGCAGGTCACAATCAGGGAGGTGAAAAGGCTCCCCCAGGAGGTATGATTGAGCTGGGACCTAAATGAAAAGGAGAAGTTCCTTCGGCATTCATTGTACCTTAGAATCATGAATCATAGATTTGAACCCGAGCTAAGATCTAAGAGTTTTTGAATCTGATGCTTGCTTTCACTTAAAAAAAAAAACAAACAAAAAACTTTGGTGAGGAAAGGAAATAATGATAAGACAATATTCTCAAGCAGAGACTTAATGACTTGGACTTCTATTATCTAAACTCAAGTGATGCTATTTGGAATTGACACAGAGATGGAGAGCAGCAATAGACTGACTGTAGGGGTTCAAAAAATTATGCTCTGTGATCAAATGGGCTGTTTGCATCTATCCACGTGTTACTGCTTCTTACAAGATGCAGCCTGCTGTTCCCCAGGGTGGATCACTGATGTTCTTAAGGCCATAGGCTTAGTGTCCACCTCCACACAACACACATGGCTAATCCCTTCCTCTCTGCCTCAGTTTACCTTATAAAATGGGCCCACTGATAGTAAACTACTTCAAAAGATTGCAAAGTAGATTAAAGTAGGTAAGGATAAGGTTTTTAGCATAGCAGCTAATCAAGACTGACTATGGTTATTAATGGCATCGACTAGTTAACTAATTAAACTAGTTCGAGCAAGTCCCTATATACATAAATGCCCTCTGAGGTGTTTAAAAGATAGACCCAGTTGTTTCACATAGCTCAGAAATCGTGGTACATCTCTTCCTTGCTTTAATCTTGCTCTATTCTTAACTTCATGTCAAGGCCGTCTAGGTGACACACGCAAGCTATTGATACTCCTGTTTTGCATGAGCGCACACACACAGTGAATGTTAAATAGACATTAGTAATAAACAACCGAGTTCCAGGAAATAGTCTCTGTATCTGGGGACATCATCTCCTTTCCAGGATGATACTTAAAAAGACTCGACCTTCCTCTCATGCCAGCTGAGATTACTGAACTGCAGAGAAAAGTTTCTGATAGGAGAGAGTTATACACAAGCTTTTTCTTTGTCTTTTCTTTTCTTTTGACAGAAATATAAAATACAATTTCCAGACTGTGCTAGTCCCGAAACCAGTTGAGAATGGGGAACTGTTCATTTTGTATGTGGTTTTGTTTTTATAAACTAAATGCATTTCTTATTATCCCTATATTAAAGGCGCATGGCAATGGGCATCCTGCCACAGATTCAGAAGAGCTCGCACTCCACAGTCTATTTTTCTGTATACCCTGTGTAATACAGAGTCATCTTAACATTTTTAAGTCCCACATGCTCTGCAAGGAATGCATCCTGCATGCCTAGAGAATGGGTAGCTGTCTGCCCCATCCTGAACCATGGGGCCAGTTACCCCAGGAGAGCTGCCCCAAGTGGCCCCAAAAGGTTGGTTACATGTATTCAGCCAGGTTCCCTAAAGGGATCAGATCTGCTCTGTAAGACACCGACAGGCACACAGGATACTTAGAGGCAAAAATCAATGTTCCCAAGGTCTGGAACTTGTATCCTTGCCCACCTGCCAAAGGACTTCTCGTATCCCTCTGTGACCATTAAGCCAGCATTTCATGCAGAGGACAGCATCTTAAACAGATAATTCTCTTCCTTGCTGTCCAGTGGCAGTGTGATACTTAGATACCCCAACATTCATCAATTTTATTTATTCCCTAGAATCCTGCACAATGCTGTGGTGACTCATGGGGGGGTGGTCACTAAATGAGCATTTTTTTAATGATAAAACAATTTATCGAAACTGGTGAGCTGGTGTGTGAAGGACTGAGTTTAAGATGTAATCATAATTCTAAGCCTCTCTATGTGCCAGGCACGATGCAAGCACTTTGGCATTTGTGGCCTTCACTGTCTTCGTAAAGCGAGTGCAGTTATGTGTGTTTTGCATGTAAGGACACTGAAGCTCAAAATGTTGTCTAAAATGGTATACTGGCTTCATGTTGACGTGGGATTTGAATTCGTGTCTGTATCTCAAGATCAGCTTTCTTTATACAAACCACTTTGAGGATTATAAAATCATCGAAGGATGATATGTCTAAGAAGCAGATTTTGAAGGCACAGTAGAATATGACATTTATTTTGAAAATCTCTGGCCTCGTAAAGTACAGAAAAATAAGTGGAGATATTCAATATGAATCTATATGTATATATATATAATATGTATATTTATATATATAGAGAGAGAGAGAGAGAAAGAAAGAGAGAGAGAGAGAGAAATGAGATAAAACTGGTTTTGTGCTGAGTTAGATGTTCTTTGTATTTTCTGTCCGTTTATGAGTGTAAAAGAGTTTTCTCCCTCCTTTTTTAAACTTCAGCATTGACAAAATTTAATTGTCAGAAATTGCGTTTAAATTTAGGACAACCTTTAAATAGCCTTCTCAAGTTAATGTTATTGAAGGAAGCAAAATTAAATGTAATGGGAAGGCTTGGCTGCTCAGCCTGGGCTGCAGCCCCCAGGAGCGTGGGCGGCAGGGAGCAGTCAGCCTCCAGACAGGACAGTGTCAGCAGCTCTGCTGAAATGGCAGAAACAAACACGACTCTTTAGAACTGGTAATTTCTCCTCTTTGATCCCTCGTCTGCATAGATTCTCTCTTTCACTAGAGGCTTTTGACTTCAATGCAGAATGGAATGAGAAAGAGTGTACTTCAGGTTACAAAGTTTGATTTTTCTAGCCTATCGATTTGGGAGGCCATGTAGATTTAATATCGGCTGTAATTAAACGTCAATAGTCATGTCAGGTTTTCAGTGATGAGCTTCCTGCACTCTGGTTTCTGAACTTCTGCTTTTGACTGTTTGATAATGTGCAAATATGAGAAGCCTGAGCAGGACAGCTCACATAAGTAAAGGAGGAATTAAGTGGCCTGTTTGCTTAGTTACATGCTTAGAGGACTCTTACTCTGAGGGTTTAGGGATATGGACTTGAGGGTAGAAGCAAGGCCCCCTCTGCCACTTTTTAGCTCTGTTAACCTGGGCAAGCTATTTCATCTTTCTATATCTCAGTTTCCCTATTTATGAAATAGAGATAATGATACCTACCTCACGCAGTTATTAAGAAGATTTATACTCAGTACACGTAAAGTACTGAAACCATGCCCAGCACATGGTGTTGGCTATTCTTCTTAAGCATGTACGATTATCTTGACTGGTTCTTTAGTGTGGAACTAAAGCACTTGAATTGAAGAATTAAATAACATTATTGACGTTTTCATGTGAAATATAAAAACAATTTCTCTTCCTCCAAACTGTGTTTTTCTTTATTAGCATTACATTTATCAAAAGTTATAACCGTAGTCTTCTTAGAAAAGAGGACTGAGCTATTTCTTTCAGTTTGGACACTGCGTAGTCTTGTATTTCAAAATGGGTCTGCATTTCTATGAGCCTTTCATCCAAGTACTTTGCCAGCTGTGTGTAGGAGTCAGGGAAAGATTACTATGAAGTTAGAGATGGTATTCAGGAAGGACTTTGTTAGGAAAGAAAGAGTTGGCATTTTGATGGTAGTACCAAGCTAGAATTTTAAGTGACCCTAGCGATAAAGCAGGTGGATGGAGGAATTCTGGCAAATTTGATTTCTTTGCTCTCATAGAAAGTGTTTGGTGTTGAAAACCCACATAAAATGGGGAGTGGTTTAAATTCCAAGGTAAATTTTCTCAAAAACTTTTTTTGTAGTGACAAAAAGTATACAAGCATTACCTTTAAGATAGCACTGCAGATTCAATTTGGTTAATTTCTTATAGATGAAAACTTGATCATATATTTACAAGATCATGACAACTGAATTAAAAGTTATTGTTAATTTGGTACAGATGTTGGTGAATGTATCCTGGGAAATGTCTGCATCAGCAGTAGGCTCATCAATCCAGCGTCTTAAGTATTCCGCAGCTGGAACCAAGCACTGCTGTGCCGAAAGCTGTCATAGACAACCGACCTCACAGATAGAGAGCCCCCAACATGGTGTGGTTCCAGGGTTGTTTAAAGCCCCTTTGCTTATCTGCTTATCCTGCTCATTAATACCTTCGGTTTCAGTCTGAGGATGTCTTTGATTTCAGTTCCAGGTGTCCTTTTAATCATGTGTCCTGTTAAAAGAAAAGGCTGATCCCAGCTATGAGCGTCATGACCTCCGTGATGCCACCATCTACTGCACACTTCTGGTCTTCATTTTTCATGACCTCAGAAGCATTTGACAGCACTGGCTACTTCTTCCTTCAATATTCCTTTCTCCTGGCTTCTGTAACCTCTCTCTTTCTCTTGATCTCTCTCTCTCTCTTGTTCTCTCTCTCTCTTTCTCCCACTCTCTGTTTCTTCTTCTTCTTTGGATATACGTTCTTAGTTTTCTTTATTAGCTCTATCCAAATGGGAAATATTGTATTTTTGAAGGCCGTGTAGACTTTTCTTTCTCTCTATGATCTTATCCACTATTTGAATTACCACTTACTTATAACTACCATTTTTATCCTAGATTCCTGAAAGCAGAGTGAGACAAAGCCTTGCACACAGGCAGTTTACTTGGATAGTTACCCCAGGCAGTGGCAGTGACATACAGGGGAAGTAAGACAGAGAAGGAGGAAAAGCTAGAAGAAGGATGCTTTATCAAGTTGACCACTTCTTCAGGCAACTGGTGCTGCGTTTTTCCAAGAACTTCTGAGCAGCTGCAATAAATGCAGCTAAGATTTGTCTCCCAGGGGATAAGGAAAAGAAGTATTTATTCATCGGCTTCTATTCCTCACTTAACAAGGGTGGCCTCATGGATGTTAACTCTCACACTTCCGAGTTGCACATATGTAAGCCTCAGGCAGTAAACAAGAGGCACGTGGCTAAGGCCTGGGAAATGCATTATCAGATGAGACCTGCGAAATTCTAGTTGAAAGTGGACGAGAGGGGACACCAGGGGTAGTTGCAGCAGGCTTGGCTGGCGTAAGAGGCGGGGCTGAAAGAATGGAAAGGAATGCACGAGAGGAGTCTGACACAGCTCCCAAGCATATTTCTCTAGCCCAGATTTTACTGAGCTCCAGACCCATATAATCGACTGAACTCGTGCTCTTTGCCCTCCAAAACTGCACTTTCTCCAAAGTTTCTCCCCTGGGAAATGGTGCCTAGATGCTCATGACACAAAACCTAGTCATCATTCCTGGCATTGCCCTTTCTTCAGTTCTCCATGTGACTTGATCTGCAGTTCCAGCCCGTGTGAATCCTCCCCATTCCCATAGCCGGTCCTGTTGTCCAAACTGCTGTCACCTCTCACTTTGCCACAGGAATAGCTGCCCCGCATTCCCTCCTGATTCCTTCACCTCCGTTCTGCGTTCTGCGCTGTGAATGGGAGGATCACTTGAAAATGAAAGTCTAAGCACTTAAGTCTCTCGTTAAATCTTTTTACTGACTTTTCATTGTTCTTTAAAAGCGGCCAACACATTCAGCATGACCTGAGCCCATCTTCCTGCTTTCTCACAATGGCCCAGCTGCACAGAGCTTCCCTTCAGGTGTCAAGTGACACAAGTTCCCTCCTTCCTCTGAGCCTGTATGCACTTCTATGGTAAATAGAGCTTTTTCTGTGAGTTGGTTTGGAAAACAAGGCAGATGAGCCAAATGCAGGAGACAGCTAGAGAGAGGTGAGTAGTTCAGAAAGAGGGAACTCTGATTTAAACATCGACTACTTTATAATTTGTATCCAGGGCCTTGAGTTTAAACCTTTATTATTTATTTAACAAATAGATTTATCAGTTATATAGCACTTAGTCTGTGTCCCAAGTGCTTTGAGACATTAATTCGTTTACTTAATTACTGCTGTGCTTCAGAACAGGGCTGTGTTTCAGATTCTGGTTCCTTAATGTTGCCATGCTCATTAGGAAAAGTACTACACCTGTAGGAAATCTGGCGGTTTTGTAGAATGAGTGGTTTAAAGATTTATATTAAACTATTATATATTATGCACTCCTGGAAATACCTGACTTCAAAAAACCCTTGTTTTTTTTCTTTTTTTTCATCAATTCCTTCAATATTTTATGAAAATCTTCATTACATTAGAAGCTTTGCTACCCTGGAATGTGCTGCGGGAACCTCCGATTCTCTGTCCAAACCTGACCTTTCTTCCCGTCGCTGGCATTCCCTGCCACTTGTGTCTCCTCATTTTGGGTAAACCTCTTCACAGCTAACTAAGTTATCATGCAATAAAAAACACATTTAATCCATTCCAAATTCTTTGACTTGAAATGAAAAACCTTTCACTGTGCATAGGTAGCCCAGACTATTTCCCTGCGAGCCAATTCTTACCTCTTTCCTTACATCTCTACTCCAGCCATGCTAAAACTTCAGCAGGAGCATCTCATAAGTGCCTTCTGCTTTCACTGCCCTGTCTTTGCATGTCCCCTTCCTTCTCCTTGCAAAGCCTTTCTTATTGCCCTCGAGACTCCACTCATTTTTAAACATCCAGATCTAATGTTACCTTTTATTAGGCAGCTTATTTTGCAGAGACAGCCACCGTCTCCTCTGAACCCCTACACCATTTTCTGCATATGTTTATTTTCTCAGTAATAGCAGAATTTACATGTTTATAAAGTTCTAATAAGACTCTGAGTTTCTCAAGTTCACAGTCATATCTTTTCTATTTTTCTTCAATCAGCACTTTGTGAAGAAAATGTCACTATCAAAATAACACAGATAAAATATCTAAGAATATGCCGAAATTTAAGATATTCAGAAACTAATTTTAATACTTCACTAAAGGATATGTAGAAAGCTCTAAATAAATGGAAAGCTATATCCTGTTTTGGGATAGAAAAACAAAATTCTTATTGGTAATTTCTAAAATTAAACAACAAACACATTTATATCTCAATTAAATTAACAATTGATTTTTTTAACTTGCCAGAAATTTGTATGAAATAATTAGCATGTGAGAATACCTTAGAATATCCTGATATAGAGACGTAATTAGCAGGAAGTCATTTATATTAGTTTAAAAAATATTATGAAGCTACACTAAAATAATTTGGTATTTAAGGAAACTAAGTCAGAAATAGACTCCTAAGTATAATGAAGAAATTAGTAAAGAGGATATTTAAAATTATTGAGGATCTAATAGATTATTCAGAAAGTTCTGTTGGGCCATTAGACAAGATCTTTTGAAAGAAGTAAAATTGAATCCTACTGGAAGCTTTGTTCTAAAATAAATACCTGATATATAAGCATTTAAATATGAAAAAAATTTTCTAAAAGCACCAGAAGAAATAATTTTACTTCTTAAAAAATTTGGAGTGGAAAAGACTTTTTCTAATTCAGAAGCTGAGAGGAGAAAATCATAAATTGGGCCACATAAAAGAGTTTAACTTTTGTGTAAAAAAATTCACAAAAAATGACAACTATGAAAAATTCATGAAAAGAATAAAATATGTGCCAGACAAATGTTGCAAAGAGTTTTCACAATAGAAAAATGATCAAAGACTTGAAAGCAACATTCCTCAGAAAAAAAAAATCACAAATAGTGAATAGCCTGCCATATGGTGAGATACTAAAATTCACTCATAACAGTATATGCAAATTTAAATAACAATGAGGTACCATTTTGTACTATTATATTGGAAACATTAAAATGTTTTATAATAACAAGTGTTGGCTAGAATAAATAAATACTCTCAAATTGTGTTGAAAGACAATTTGAAAATTCCAAGATTTCTTGTGACCAAGAATCCCACTTGCTAGAATTTACCTAGCAGTTTTATTTAAATGCAATGATGTTCATTGAGGCTCAAATCTAGAACAAATACAAATGTTATTCAGTAGGAAAAGTACTAATGATATCCATACATTGTGCTATTTTGCAATTATGATTAGAAATGGGTAGATTTAGCTACTTAAACAGAAAGTTGACCAATACATTGGTCAGTAAATAAGGAAAATTGCAAAACACAAATGTTCATGTAAATAAAAGGATTATTTACATATAATGTATACATACATTTTTCTGAACATGTTGACATGAAATTGTTAATATGGTTAAATCTGGGGAATAACAACTGAGTGAGAAGAGATGGCAAGGGGACAGCGTCACTTTAAACACTTCCGTATTTTTGAATCATTTTTATAAAACTAATCAGGGATCACTTTTATAGATTTCTATTTTTTTTTTCTAAAAATGGCACCGCTTCTTACCTCTATCACTTTAGACTGAGACAAGTTTTCAGGGATAATTTGTTTGTTTTAAGACACCATGTGTCTGCCTGGTAAATGATGGATTCAGAAATTGAAATATTCATGCTCGCTGATGGTGACAAATCCTTTTGAGGGTTAATTTTTATATTTATAGTTTGCTCTGACAAGAATATTGAAATCCTCATGTGCGTGTCGCAGCTCGGATAATTTTGGCACAAGCAGAGGCTCTTGCTGCTACAGTAAAGAAAGGATGAATGTCTCCGACAGGAGCAGCAGCGTGCTGGCCATGAAGAACCCTATTTATTTTGGCTTTGCATGCATCATACTTTTTCTTAGTCCTTTGCTTTCTGTACTTTCCTCTGGGTTTGGCAGAAAAATAGATTCACAGTATTATTTTTTTTTTTTCTCTGTTGCTTCCTGGTAAAATAAGAGAGAGAAAATGTTGCCTTTCTATGTGGTCTAATTGATGAACTTGGAAGCTTGACTCTAAACAGTGTAACTACAGATACAACTAGTTAGGTGAGTGACTTCTGATTTCCATGATGATTCTACACTCAATTCCGATGTGTGGTTTTCTCCCCACACCACCAAGCAACTCTCCAACACCAGCTGGGTGTTCTATAGTCCAACTCAATTATGACGGTCTATACTCAGAGACAGCATCAGATTTTGCAGGTTGAACACTCAATCCTACAAGACTGCCCCCCACTTCGGAGACCAATCACAAGTTCAGATTGTCATTTGTGCTTCTGACTGACCAGCTGTAGATCAGAAGTTCCCACAAGTCTCCCTTTGGGTTTGGTTAATTTGCTAAAGTGGTTCACAAAACTAGATTACTGGTTTATTATAAAAAGATATACTTGGGAACAGCCAAATGGAAGAGATGCACAGGGCAAGTTATAGAGAAAGGGCTTGGAGCCTTCATGCTCCCTGAGCTTGCCACTCTTCCCAAGTCTCCACGTGTTCACTAATCTGGAAGTTTGCCAAACCTTGTCCTTTTACGTTTTTATAGAGGCTTCATTACGTAAGCATGATTTCACTGAATCTCTGCAGATTGCAGTGATTATTGCAGATTGATATCAACCTCCAGCCCCTCTCCTATCCCCAGAAGTCAATGGGTGGGACTGAATGTTGGAACCCTCTAATCACTTGGTTGGCTTCATTGGCATCCAGCCCCCATCTTAAGCGACCCAGGGGCTCTCCAAAGGTCATCTCATGAACATAACAAAAGACACCTTTAATCGCTCTCATCACTTAGGAAATTCCAGAAGTTTTAGGAGCTCTGTGCCAGAAATAGAACTGAAGGCCAAATATCTATTTCTTATTATAAATCAAAATATCACACGACGTTTGGTCAGAATGTTGGACAATCTGAGGGTAACAAATACAAATGATAAAACAAAAACAAAAAACACAAATCGCATCTTTCTCTTTGTCCTTTTATTCTCCAGGGCCACCAATACGAGGATTTCAGAAGACTCCACTTACTTAAGTCAAAGGTGGGGCTTGGCATCCAGCCTCCTCCTGGAGAAGAACAGTAAATAACGATCATTTCCAGCTATGTTTCTATTTTGAGTTCCACATTATTAACTAGGTAATAACTGTTCATAAGTAATGGTAGTTTTAAACAACGTGGTAATTTCTTAAAGCTGAACTTGGCAATGACACATGTACACACAGCATTGTATGAAGCAATAGCTCGAAAAAATTTGTTAACTACCACACTTTGTTACTTAAATTACAGTAGGATGTGGAGGACAGAAATGTCAACTTCTAATCATAATATTTAGTGTTTCTAATAAATTAGGAAAACAAATGTAGTCACAAGGGAAAAGTCAACTATTTAAAAATGAAATATAAAAATATTTAACCATCCATCTCCCCAAATACTGAACATGATCATTTAGCACAGTACATGGGCACTGTCAGAATTCAACTCAGCCAATTTAATAGAACTTACTTATTTCTAGGAAGTAAGGCACTTTTTTCCTTTTTGAAATCACGGTTCATAAACCTTTTTATAAGGAAAGACACTAACTCATTTTTTTTGGTGATTTCAACATAAAACGATTAAAAGGCATATAAGCTACTTATCAGAAAAGGAAGGGATTTTTAATACTAGGGCATGGGAAAGCTGTCTCATTTTTCAAAATGAAATTTAACGAATTTTATGGAGTTTTAATTTTAATTCTCTTATAAAAATAAATCATATTAATTGGAAATAATTCAGAGTAATACAGAAAGTTGTAGGGTGAAAAATTAAAATTTCTCTTCACTCTTCCTCACTTCACTTCCCTGAGTTAAGAGCAGTAGCTGTATACTTAAATAACTTTGTGACAGATCAGCTTTCTTTGCTAAGATTTTCTATTTTTTCATTAGTTTTAAGGAAATTTATCATCTCTTATTGAAGCATTTTTATAATGGCTGCTTTCAAATTCTTGTCAGGTAATTTCAGTATCCAATTCATCTTAGTGTTGGCATTAGTTGATTGTCTTTTCTTGGTATAATGAGGTTACTTTTAATTGTATCCTCAACATTTTGATAATTATGTTAGGAGATTCTGGGTCCTATTTAAATCTTTTATTTCATCAGGCAGTCAACCGCTTGGGTTTAGCTAAACACGCAACTCCCGGCTTATTTTTGTGAGCTATAGTTCCAATGACAATTCAATTTTTTTGAAATGTACTCTTCAGTGGTTTTTAATATAATCATTGATATGTGCAACCATCACCACAGTTCTAAAACTCCTTCATTACAACAATGAGAAACGCTGTAGCCTTTAGAAATCACCTTTGTATCTCCTCATCCCCTGGCTCCAGGCAACCACTAATTAACTTTTCATGTCTATAGATTTATCTGTTCTAGACATTTCACATAATTTACACAGCATGTGGTCTTTTGTGACCGGTTTCTTTCACTTAGCATGTTTTCAAGGTTTCCATGTTGTAGCAAGTATCAGAACTTTATTCCTTTTTACGGCTGAATAATTTTCCATTGTGCGGATGTACCACATTTTGTTTATCCATTGATGGCTATTCAGGAGATAGATATTTGGATTGTTTCCACCTTTTGGTTATTATGACTCGTGCTGCTATGAGCATTTGTGTACACGTTTTTGTTTGAATACCTGTATTCAATTTTTTAGGGGTGGAATTATGTAGGAGTGGAATTGCTGGGTAATTCTATATTCGATGTGGTATTTCTACATTTAAATTTTGAGGAACCACCAAACTGTATTTCACAGCAGCTGCATCATTTTACATTCCCACTAGCAGGGTATGAGAGCTTTAATTTCTCCACACTTTAATTTAATTTAATTTAATTTTATTATTTTATTTTATTTTTTGGACAATTGGATTTTTAAAAGCTTTATAGAGCTATTTTTGTCTGCTTGGTTTGTCTGGTGCCACTGGGGCTCCCACTGGACGCTTTCTGTGCTACCTGGGGAAGAGCAAGCAATCTCCCAAATCTGGGCTGCCTGGTGCCTCTAGTTGATGAGTCTCTCCCTTTCCTCTGAGAACAAAGAGTGCTGGTGAGGAGACTTCTTGTAGCTGGATCCCTTTTGCCCCTGCTGCCCGCTCACCCAGGCTCTTGGTGAGAGACGAGAGACTCAGACCTGCAGGGATAAAGACACTTCTCGGCCAGGCCAGGCCTCCTGCTGTGGTCCATCTTTGTTGTCATCTGGCCGCGCATTTTCCCTGTGGGGTGGAGAGTCTCTGGTCCCGTGAGGAAGAAGATCCTCCGGGGCCTGCCGATTCTCACTCAGTGTGGGTCTCAATCTATACGTTGCCTCGTGTGCCTGATTACCTGCGGGACTCCTATCTGATCCAGCAGAAGAATGAGCCTACCGGGGCTGCCTCCAATTGTCAGAAGGGAGAGCTGACTCGGGGGGCCTGGGTAGTATTTTTCTGTTGAGCGGGGAATTGTGAGACCAGTGCCTCTACATTTTCTCTTTAGTCTTGGGAATCACTAACTGGTTCGCCTTTCTCTTTCCACTGTTCGGAGTTCTCCTTCCATTGTCTCTTGAATTATTTCTGGGGTCTATAGTTGTACTTGGAGAAATGAATCTATACCATGTTGGCTGGATGGGAAATCTCTAATTATCTCTCAATGTGTATGTCTCCCTCACTAAACTCTGAGTGAAAAGGGACCATGTCTTACTGTGTGTTTTCAGTGTTTAATTCAGTTTTTGACACATAGCAGGCACTTATTAAATAAGTGTTAATGAATTAATATACAGAATTTGCTCTATTTTGCTGCGGTGAACAGAAGGTTTCTGTGCTACGTTACTTAGCAGTGACAACAAAGCCAGATTAGGGTTCTGCTCGATGATGTAAAAATGTGACTTCTTCTCTGTGCTTGGATAACTGACTTCACCTTTATCTTTTAATGTTATCTCCATTGATACGACTAAAAAATATCAGAGAAAGGATATCGGCAATGCTTCATCCACCATGTCATAAGCATCAGAGGAAGTCTGAGTGAACAAATTGTTTTCTCAAAGAGTTTTAGAGAATGGTCTATATGCTGCTCAAGGCCGCTCTGTTAAGAAAAAGATAAAAAGAGGTGGGCCTATAAAACAAGGAGCATCCAGCATAGTTGGTTTATTTATTTATTTGTTGCCACAGATTAATGGAATTCTGGAGTGAAAACCTCAAGGTAGTTTAAGGTTCTTAATAAAAGTAATAATGCCCTCCTTTTTTTAAGTGTCTCCTTGTGTCAAGCCCTGAGCAGCCACATTGCTTATGTTATTAATAAACCCTACAAATCTCCGTTCTGTAGAGGCAGAAGTTATGAATTAAAGAAATTATATTACCCCAAGTCATGCCATTTGTAAACCCTAGAGTAAGGATTCAATCTCATGACTGTCTGACTGTAAACTTCACCACCCTTTTGCCTGTAGCTTCACTCTTATGAAAATACAAAATTTCTAAAGGAAAGCATAAAAAGGTAATACATGACAAAATAAGATTTTACAATAAAAATTTGTCCTCATTTAACCCAAAGTGTCAGAATAAGAGCTTAGTTGATACGACACGATGTTTTGCTGCAGTGATAGAACAATTGCCTTTAACAAAACAATGCATCATTATTAGCTCATTGAAGTATAATGGAGAACGCTGTTCCCAAAGGCAGCCGTGTCTTACAACACGAGGACTTGTGCCCTGCCCCCCGCGGGGTTATTTTTTTTCCTCCACACTGACAAAGGCATTCGACAGAATGAGGAAATAGTGGAGGGCACAGCTGAATCAAATTTTGAAACAAACAGCCAAAGATAAGTGTGTCACATGAGAACAGCTCTTAATTGTTCTGTGATAATTCACTCAAAAATATAATGATGTCGTTAGAAAGAATAAACTAGTTTTTTGCGGATTAAGAGAAAATCATTTGTAGAAGATGAAAGGGCATCTAGCATTTGAATAGACAGAGAAAAGAACTGCAAGAACATGAAATTACTTTTTCGCCTGATAAGACATTTATCTGTGTTTCTCCATCCTCATGCTAAATGAGGTCTAGAAGATAGAGTCTTTTGAAAGCAGAAATGGTATTAGGTTGGAATTCTGTTCCAATCACTCAGAAGACAGACATAAATAAGCATTGCAGTGAGTCTGGTTACTAATGAGGAGATCTCTTTTTGCAAAAATCATCTTAACTAGCGAAAACTGCCCAGGGCTTCTTACCAAAAGCCAAGGCTGCATTCTATATATGCAAAGAAATAAGATGTATAAGTATCTTCACTGGGAGAATTTGGAAACTAGAATATATTAGCTCAAATCATGTTCCTAGTGTTCATGCAGATTTCAAAGCAGATGGTCATGGTAATTTGCTTTGGAAGATAAGCCTAAAATCTTACCAGCTCACTCAAATTTTTTGAACAATTCATCCTCCTGCTAGAGGCAGCCTAATAATATCAAATAGACTCTGCATTGAAATGACACTTGAGCTTCCTCAGTCCGTTCTTTTAGCTGTACTCTGAGACACGGAATCTTCACCACGTGACGGTGACGATCCTTCCAGTAATTCAGCCTTTCCCACTGGAAGGTGGACAATCAGTTTGATGAGACAGGGAAGAACCTAAGTCTTTATGTAAAAGAGTAAAAGTGAGTTTTTAAGTGTTTTCAAAGTTAGTAAATGGAAATTCTTGGAGACCTTTTGGGATAAATCCTTTTCTCTAGAAATATGGATTTCCCTAAAAATACGGATCTACGCGGTACGATGTGGAGGGAGTAGGGAATTGAGGGTTGGGGACTGCAAGGGGAGGCGTTAGGTTCTCAGCAGTATGCCACAGGGCTGATTCTAAAGGATCTACCCTCCCCCTCCCCATTCATATGTTGAAGCCTTAAACTCCCAGTACCTCAGAATGTGACTATTTGGAGACAGGGCTTTTTCAAGTTTCGTAAGTTTAAAATGAGGCTATTAGGGTGGTCGCTAGTTGGATATGACTGGTGTCCTTGTAAGAAGAGACGAGGACCCCAGAGAGACACTGAGGATGCATGCCCACAGAGAAAAGGCCATAAGAGGATTCATCCGCAAGCCAGGAGAGAAAGCTGAAGAGAAACCAAACCATAAGACACCTTGATCTTGGACTTACACCCTATAAAACTGTGAGAAAGTTAATTTTTGTTATTTAAGCCACCCGGTTAAAGGTATTTTGTGATGGCAGCCTTCACAAACGGACACACCGACGCTTTTTATTAAGGCAAAAAGTGAAAACAATCCAAATATCCACCTACAGGAAATTGAACTCTCTCTCTGAGGCATAGCTCTTAATATTACTCAGTGCAAGGAAACCTGAGTCCTCTGTGTTTTACTATTCCAAGTCCCCCAAGCCCAGGAGAGAAAATTAATTCACTTGGAGCACACAGTGGCTATTCCCATCCGGGTTAGCTACGTGAATTTGACTCCGAGTCAGCCTGCAGTCTACCGATGAATGAAATGCGGGCCCCAGCTAACTGCCCTTGTTATAGATGCAAATATTGTGCTACTCATAGAAACCGAATGGCCCTCTGACCGATATTCTATGTTGCTCCTTTCTCTCCCTCTGCTGTATTTTCTTCACCCGATCTTGGCTGAGGTCTGTTAAATCTCCAGAAATGGGAAGGAAGATGAGAATCAGGATCATGTGTGCAGAACAGTCAGGTTTAAAAATCTGTGCTATAGTGGAATTTATTTTAATCTTCTTTCTGTCCTTACTGCCTATGATGAATGTGAGCCTCTAGGCAGACAAGCAAGACTTTAGTCTTAGATTCCAGTGCTCTCTCTCCCAGGAACTTTGTAGGGTAGATAATAGTACAGAACAGCCATCGATCAAAATTTATAAGATTTGGTACCGAGGACTTTTATCTAACAAAGAACCAGAAGAGTAAGGCAGAATTTGCTATTGATCTGGTAGCAACGAACTAATTTATCCAAGTTATTCTTTTCTATTACCTTAAACAGTCAATAAATATTTGCACATTTACTGTAAATAAAGCACCGTGTTTAAGGAGATAAGTTCTGAGAATTAAGTTTAGTAAAAACAATAGGTCAAAAACTGTTAATTAGGGTTAAACATGTTACAAAAAAAAAAAAAAACTACTAAACTCTATTTAATTCACTTTTCTACCAGAAGTTATGTTTTGTGTATCAATCATAGATGACGAAGATTGTTTCAGCTAGAATTTGACAATAGAGGCAAATATTTGCATAAACAAAATTGTTCCCAGAATTAAACATGTAAAAGTAAACCAGAGGCATATTTCCTTGTTGCAACAAGGCCTACATTCCATAAAAAGAATCTCATTTCATATGTAAAGGAAATCAACTCTGTCTTTATGGTGTGCTACCTATTTTCATTCCACCACAAAATTTTTAGCTCTGGGTAGATGTGAGGCACAATTCCTGGTGCTAGGGATATAAAAATTAAAGTCTGAGCCATCGAGTTATGTATTAGTCTAATTGGGATGATAGAAGAGTGAACGGCTATCATCATCTAGTCCAGTCCGATCAAGTTATGCGAAATTCAATAACTAATAATTGGGTTTAGATTAGCAGCCAACTCTTCTAGCTGAGTCTTAGAAATCGTTAGGAACTTATCAAGTGGGTGGCAGAATGGGAGCTCATGAGTGAATTACGGGAGACTGTAAGAGAGGGGAACATTCTAGGGAGAAGGAACCATACGATCAGTCAAACAAAGAGAAACCCAGTCCTGGAAATATACTCATATGGAGAGTCGAAAAGTAAAAATAACAGTTAATCCATTTGGTGCCTGCGGGAACTTGATCCTTAACTTGAGCAGTCAGAAACTTGGCTGCTTTTTATTTGTCTCAGTGCCTGTCTTACCTATTTGCTTCCAACTCTAAATGATTTATTCTTAGTGTCTCCACGTGTTGTACGAGGTATAGATATTTTAATTCTTAGCAGCCACAGATATTAAGATTTCTAAGAAGTATGTAGGGCAGTTTTAAAATCCCCCAAAACCTTTAGAACTTTCAAGAGAGGCAATAAAATAAATTGAATTTTTCAGCATCCTAGAGACATTCATGTGTCAAAAGTAACCCCTTATAGCCCAACGTTATACATAATAACTTTTCAAATTTCACTACAGTTTGTTACAGTGAAAAACAACACCCACATGGCCCCGTGTGCATATTCAATGTACCAGCATCAAAAGAAGATAGATTTAGCTATATTAAAATGTGGTTTCTATGTTTATAATGACATGCAGCCACTTAAAAATTAATATACAGAACACCTTGTCCTACAAAACAGCTGGGGGAAGTCTTTGACTAGAAATTATCCCAGTTTGGGAACATTAGATTAGACATGAACATAAATTAAAGATATGATTCATTTGAAAGAGTCGAACATTTAAGAGGGCTGTTTCTACCAGTGGAAACAAAGATGGAGAACTGTCAAATAATTGTGAGTTGCTCGCAATTCTGCTTGGCTTCCAGAAATTGAATTGGGAACAGATGTCTGCCCACACAGTGAAAATGATCTTATTAGTAAATGTTTCTTTAAATGAAACACACGTTGACAAAAATGATTCCTTAGTGGATTCTAAGTCAAAGGAAAAGAAATATTAGATAAGTTGAAAAATATGCCATGGTCTTCAAATTTAATGAGCGGAGACTAACAATTTAGAGGTTATTTCCTGTGATGCTTGGGGGGGAAAAATCTTTGCAATTCACGTATAATCCATTTTTTTTTGTTGTTGTTAACAACAAGAAATGATTGATGAAAAGATTGGACACATGAAAGAAGGCTTAGATTTCATCCTTTTTAGTTCAGTTTCAAACCCTAGTATATTTACTTTTATTTGTGTAGAAGCACCAAAACAGACTTTTACTTAAAGAATTTAAACAATTTAATTGTATGTGATTTCAAAAGAGGGAAATATTATTATTCATATAAAAATAATATAAATAATTTTACTTTATATTTACATTGATTCTCTGTATAGCTTTTGCTTTCAACTTCCGATATAGAACAGGTTAGTTTTGCTTACTCGGCATTTGTAATCAAAATTTTTGTGGCATTTGATCTAGGTGTTTGGTTAAGTATTCGAAGTTGTCTTTCAAGAACGATTGCTTTTTTTTTTACTGAATGTTAAAATATGAATGAAGAAACATATTATATGGCATTGTGCCACAACACCCTATACAATATTTTCACACAGTTTGTTCTTCATAAATGTATCTTGATTTCATTGGAGAACCGACTCAAGAGGGGTAAGGTAAGTTTAATAGTTACCACCAGGGGGCAGCAGAGGCTGTAGGATCTTAACACCTAGCCGTTGTTCTATCAACTAAGATGGGTACTTCCTCCATTTTTGCTGGGGCGCAGTCCTTAGCTGAGAGTGCACATCAGAATGGTCCGGGAAGGTTTGAATCATAATCTCTGGGGAGGTGGAGAATGGCTAGGGCACGTGTAGTTTCCAAAAGCTACTGGTTATTCTCATGCATAAAAACAGGTAAGGAGAAAGAGGTATAGAAAGGATCCCCAAGATGAGTGCCTACTTTGTCATGGGTTGACCTTGGGGAAGTGTGAAATTATAGACCGTAGATACAGGGTTTTCAGTAGCCTTTCTGAGGATATTTGGTCTCATATTTTCTCCTCGCGTGATAGGAAAAAGAGTGAAATTGCCTGATCTGTTACTCCAAGGTCCCCTAAAGACCCATCTTTTAACTGGTATGGAATCTCCACTGAGCTATAAACTGTATTAGACTTGTCTCCACAGTTTAGTTGGCCCTCAAAGACCTCTGATTATTCTCTGTTTCTATGTCTCTAACCAAAGTTGTTCCCATACTTTTAACTTGTCAGTAATTTCATCATTTGTGCAAATAAGAAAATCCTTCCTTCTTTAGTATCCTCTTTACTAAGCTTTTAGTATTTATACTAAAACCATTAATGGTGGTTAGAGTACATATTTCTGATTCTGTCTTGGATATGCAATATTTTTTGGAAGTAGAGTTTCTTGCAAAGTACCGTTCTTCTCATGTTGGACTCAGAAGAGGTGGGAGTAACTTCTTCTGTTAGTCTTCTAGTATCATATGTAAAAAGCCTTTCCATTTGTATATTAGAGCTGAATGTATAGCATTTAAACAAAAATTGAATAAGAACTGTGGGAAAATACAGGGGAAATAAATGTAGATATTTTTATAATTCTAGATAATATTTCTTACAATATTAGGTTGATTTTCTGGGCTCACAAGCTTCATTTTATTTATGGTAGACCCCAGTAATAAAAAAAAGAGTAATATATTTTCCTCTTGCTATCAACTAGTTCTTCTTCCAACTCAGTTTAGAGTATTGCAAACTCCTCTCTCTTATCTTTGTGGGCTATATAAGAATAATGTCAATTTTTTATATTATCAATAGTCTGCCAGTTTTTGTTTTAAATGAGAGGCTCAGCCACTGCATGACATACCAGCAGTCTCTGAGAAACACGTACTTGAACCTTCAAGGCAACAACAGCCTGTCGTGTCAATCCCACTGGAAACATTCGTCTTTCTTTTTGAGTTCATTGAATCTACATTTTGGTGTTCCTTGGAATTGTAATCATCTTCGTTCAGGTACCTTTTTAGATAAACAGGGTTTATTTCTTTTTATGCCACCTGCCTGTTATTTCTTTGTTTTTCCCCTTCTGAAAAAAAAAAGGCTAATTAGTTAATATATAAAGTTAAAATGTCAAATGTCCCTGAGTCGAGAGTATTCACGTTCTCTGTGCTTTTCAGTGAGGCATGGATTACAAAGCCCGTTGGTTACTTCTCACTGTTCAATGTGTTCTACAAGGACTTAGTGCATTGCACTGAGTTAACAGTAATGTTCTTCAGATTTCTAATTTCTCTGTGATCTAATTTCTAATTCAAAGTCAAGACAGATAAGAATATTATATAGATATTAGGCTAGCAAGAAAAATTTCTTCTAGATTGGAGTGGACAAACAAATTCAAAGTTAGCCATAGCCAGCAAGCTACGTTGGCTTCCTGGGAAACCAGAAATGGGGCGTAAGTGGTTATCTTCATGAGCTCAGAATGACCAGACAATTCTATCTCTTTATTGTTATGGTGCTTTGTTGGTTATAAAATACAACATGAGGCTTAATCTGAGGCACTGTGACAGCTCAGAAGAAAAACCACCAATCTGTATTCAGGTGTACAAGGAGGAGGATATTGAAGGAATGTTACCCCATACTTTGTAAAATGAAAATCCAAACCAATTCACAGGATGCTAGTTTTATTTCTCTCCATTTGGACAAACTTGAGAACTTCTAGAATTTTGAAGAATAGATTTGGGATTCTCAGGTAGTCTATCCAGGTCAAACTGCCATTTCCATGTGGATGTCTTGCTATTAATTTGGATAAAATATATGAATGTTATCATTCTCACATTAGTCTAACTCGCCCCAGTTGGCATCTGCCAGTTGCCATCATTTATTATTGTTTTAGAGGCTGCTTTCTTCTTTTCTCCCAGCTTTGTTGATATATATTTGACAAATAACACTGTGTAAGTTTAAGGTGTATAACTGTTGATTTAATACACGTACATAGTGCAAATGATTATCATCATAGAGTTAGTTAGCACCTACATCGAGTCATACAATTACCATCTATCTTTTGTGGTGAGAATATCTAAGATCTACTCTCACAATTTTCATATTGACCATTTAGTGGTCAATACAAAGTTGACGGTGGGTTCTGTAAAGGTTTTGCATGTGGGGCTGTCTCTATACTGAGCACAGGTAACTAATGGACTATTTAGTCTGAACATGGTTTCTGTATAGAATAGGATGGCACCTGTTCTCCTAAATTACTTTTAGGTTTTTGTTTCATTTGCCTCAACTATCTGGGGCATGCATCTGAAAGCAGAGCTTAGCCAGGAAGTTATCCTCTGCCTAGAAAAATTGAAAATAATCATACCTTTCCCACCCCTACCCCTCCGCCACCACATTCTCCTCTCCTAAGACAGTCCCAGGCAGCTGCAAAAGGCATACTCGACCATGTGTACACAGAAGAGCTGCACTGATCTGTGAAGTAGGAGATAAAAACTCAGGCAGCAAAACAAACAAACAAAAACCAGAGGACCATTCAGATGACTCTTTCAGACCTGAGAAATTTAATAAACCTAACGCTATTCTGCGATTAGTATGTGAGTTCTGAGACAAAGAAAGGGTAATTTTATATAAGATGTTGCAAAAACAGTGTGGCGTCTGCCCGGCCTGGAGCATGGAGGAGAAGCACTGGATGAAGCGGAGAAAAATAGCAAAGAAAATCCTGCCAGGAGGAGTTTACTGACCTTACTTAGAAGATGTTAAAATTAACATGAGACCCGCATTCTCTCTTTAAATTTAAATAAAAGGCATAGTGTGGGATAATCCATCTTTAATTGTCCAAACGTTTTGTAGAGTCCAAAAGCACCATTTAAAGTACTGCTAAGGGAGAGTGGGTGGATTCAACTAACAATTGAAATGAGATTTTTGTACCCGGAATGTGTTTCAGCCACACAGATTGGTCTCTTGCTGAATAAAGAATTTCGGTGTTTTTTGTGACTACCACAGTTAACTTCTGCATGTACAAAAGCCAAGTTTTGGCAAACTCTTTATTTGCATCTTCCTTAGAAACATTTCATGCACCAGAGCAATAATTTTGAGGTCTGGATAAAAACACTTTATAAATATATGATTAAATTTTGCCTTTAAATACACAGACTCTAGTTAAAGTCATGAGTGCTTTCAAATGGGGAGCCAGAAGTATCTGGTCAGAAAATGGCAACGCTAAGACTTGTATTTTTAGAACAGGAGGGATAAAGAAGATCATTTGGGACAAGGCACTATTTTGTGAGTAAATGGAAGAATTTATCGTATGTCAACTTGCACTTTAATTCATGACCCACGGTCTGTCTTTCAAATGCTATGTTAAAACGCAAAGGCAGAGCAGCAAGAAAATTTGGGAAATGCAATAAGGTCATGTCACACAGATAATGCTGTCTCCTATGGATGTTCAGAAGAGAAAAAAAAGTTCGAGTAGAAATGTTAAATGTTTCAGCCTCCTGAAAATATTTTATCCAGCAATAAATGGTTTATTACATAATTTCTATAAAAAAAAAATAAATGCTTCCCTAGAATGACCCTAGAGGACATAGATTTAAGGAAAAATTTTAAATAGCATATATAGACATCTGACTCCAGGAAATTATTTTCTAAAAACAATCAAAACATAAAATTTAATGTGTTCCCCGTGGAATGCAATTAGCAAAATCCAGAAGGTTGAAAAATTTTATGAAACAAACGATCTATTTTTCTCTATAAAAAATGTTGGAATGGAGTCAGAGGAGAACCTATATACTAAAAGATTTAAAATAAGTATCAGCTAATTTAATATATGGACTTTATTTGAAATTTGATTCAAATGAACCAAATTTATTTATAAGGCAATATAGAAAATGTGAACACTGATGGAATGTTTGATAATATTAAAGAATCTCTGTTAATTTTATTCGGGTGTGATGATGTTTAAAACAAACAATTTCAATCAGTTGGAGGTATATGCTGAAATCTTTACAGATAAAATAAGTTAATGTGTTAGACTCAAGACTTTTGGTCTTGGAAAGAAAGCCAATGGAAATGTTTTAGAACAGTAGGGTACTTGATTTCTTAGCCTCTATCTAATTTAAAGACTTTTAAGAATTTCCTATTAGCAGTATATGTGTGTTAGTTTCTTGGTATTTACAAATGAGTATATTCAGAGGAAAATCATCTTTACCACTAAGAGAGTGAAGCAAAGAACTGCACATGTAGTTTGTAGAAGAAAATACATTTTACATATTGTTACTTTGATTCGAGGCAGTCAGAATATATCCAAGATGGCCTATTTTTTCATTTAAGCCCATTTCCTATCATCATCAGGATGCCTTAGGCATTTTCTCTCTTCTAGGAGGTAGTGCCTGGTAATGCCCCTTTCTAACTACAGGGCCATTGGGCAGGGATGCCACCTGGCTGTATGTCTGGAACAAAGATGAGTGGAGGTCATAGTTAGGGTTTTGTGGGGTCGTGCTGCCAGATGAATGGAGAAGAAACTCAAGTCAGTCTGCAATACTCAGATAGTGAACGAATACTTTGAAGGTTAACAAACATTCTCTATACCTCACTCTCCCTTATTTTATTTTCCATATTATAGCTATGGGATAATATACTGTGTATATGTATAGCATATGTACATAGGTTTAAATTTGAAGAGTTAATCGTTGATGACTTAAATGAAGATATTACTCGAAAAAGCTTAATAAAAGAGTAACAAGTCAAAGAAAAGCCCAAAATACAGATACTTGACAGGAAAACAAAATAAAACAAACAAACAAAAAAAACAAGCGACAACAAAAGAACAAAGGTCATAGTCAGTAAGGCCAAAGAATGACATAGACACAGCACAGGCAGCAGAATCCAGTTAGTAGCTGAACGTGTACACTATAGGTCTTGGAACACAAAATAAAAAGGACTTGGGAACAAGGCAGAAGGATGGAAATGGGATGGAAAATAAATTGGAATCTGAGAACTCGAATGACTGGCCAGGTTGGGGGAGGTTAGTGAGTGATGCCTCGGTAGTTATATATACACAAATCCTGGACCCATTTATTCACTCTTTTACTGAAGGTTTTTGGAGACCTTCTGTGTACCATGCACTCTTCTAGGCACTAGGGATGCAGTGATGAACAGACAGTAGATGCCTATAATTCCCTATCCGTGGTTTGTATCTATCAGTTATTGCTGCATTCAAAAAGAATAACTTGAAACCCTCTTGCAAAAATGAAGCATTACTCTGAATATAGTACTAGATATGAAGGAAACAAACAAACGAACATGTGTACTTCCCCATAGCTAAAGGAAGCACCCAAAGTGGATACTTATATGTGATGAAAAGCTGACAGTTTCCTCTTCCTGTGTCCGGACATAACTCCTAGGATAATTCAGGCTAATCTCACTCCCATCATGAAAACTGCAAAATAAACATTTCGAAGTCCAAAGGAGAAAGGTGCAGAGCATGGATGGGAATGCTTTGCTTTCTCTCTTTTCCTTTTTTTCACCCTTTTCTTTCTATATTTTCTCATGAAAATAAGCTTGAATAGCTTAAGTGGTTTCTGAATTAAAAAAATAATCAGGCACAGAAGGTACAAGAAACCAAACAAAGACAAATGTGACACACAATTGAAGATAAGCTGCATGTCGCGCTGCATGAAATGAAGACTATGCCACCTAAATTCCATGAAGAAAGCATCCATTTCTGCTTGTCCTTACCACTGGATTCCCAAGGACCTAGTATGTTTTCTGTTACAGATTAATAAATATTTATTGAATGAATGAATGAATGAATGAATGACAAAGACTTTACTGACAACAAAGAAAATGAAGTATATGAAGATGGTGATCGATCTTGCAGTCTTGCATTCCTTATGTCTATTTCCTGTCTTATTTAAGTCTTAATGTCTGCTTCTCTAGGTGATCATGCTCCTTTATATTCTTATTCTTATAAGATATGTTAAACTAGATAGAATTTTTTTTATCCATGACACTATCTAAATGGTATTAGATATATGCACTTAATGTGCATTACATATCAGTAGTTAGTGTTCTATACTTGGGATATTGAATTGAGAAAATTTTATCTCCCCGCATTAGTAACGATTTGAAAATAAACCCAAATGTGCATCATGTCAACTCTCAGTAATTCAAAGACTGGTTATCTCTTTAGAGGATTTTCAAGATTCTGTGCTGTTTTTCCTTTGACTGACTGATAGGTTCTCCTGGGATCAGTCTAAATTACAATGGTTCATTAGTATGCAGGCACAAAATACTATACTAGAATCCATAATTTATAAAGGGGTGTGAAAGAAGATGATGGAGAGACAAGAAGTAAAATGTACTCGGTGACTTTGTTGAAGGTCGTCACCTGTGCCTGGGTGTCTCTCAAAGCGAATCAGCTTAGTGTACCTTTATATTTCCTTTTCCCTTCCTCTCCCTTCTGCGTGTGCCCTGGGATGGTAGTGATGGGTCACAGAGTCAGAATAATTGGTGGTAGATGGTCAGAATAATTGTAGCAGCATCTGAGAAAGAGTTTGAAATCAAATCTGCATCTCCTTTACCCAGAATCCCACACGAACACTGGATGGAAATATATTCATGTCAAAGGAAAGTCCAGAGGGTAGAATTGGAGTCGATTCTCAAATGTGCTACTCAGAGCTATTTGACTTTGAGTGGGTTATCTAACCCAATTTAAAAATTTATCTCCAAATGAGAGTAATGGTACCAAACTTATATAAATGTAAGAATTAAATTTGTTAATGCATTTAAAAGGTTCAGAACAGTGCTTGGCTATTGTTAGGGTGCAAAAGTGCTAGCTAATAATATTTTTTCAATAGAATAATAATTAAATATTTTGTTACAATGAAATGATAAAATAATTCATTATGATTATGATTACTCTCCAGTTTTGTCAGGTGATTGTTTTAGCTAATAAGTGGGTTTGCCTTCATAGAAATCTTGTAATGTGCAAATGTAATGTTCTTTAACGTTGGCCTGGTAGACATTCTTTTATGATAAATTATGGTAGATGCTAAAAATATTGATTTAAAGGGATTTTTAGAAGTGATTTATTCTAACCTGCTGATTCTGCAGGTGAGATCATGCTAAAGCAATGAAGCTAAATGAATGGCACGTGTCACAGGTAACAGTCACAACTTTGATGACTGCCGAAGTCTGTACCACTGTGTCCAGAGAAACTGTAGCCTTATTTAATGAATTCCTGGTTGGACTATGAAGCAGACAGTTGACCCAAGGTGGACTCATGGGCTTCTCTTTCCTAGCAAAATGAATTTATGACTCAGAAATGTTACATCTCAAGGTTGACGTTAGAACTGAGAGGGCATGTTGGCTGCAGGACCAGTGCCATGCTGCCCAAGCACACAGAGATGCAGAGAAAACCAGCCAACACAGGCAATGGTATGGGATTGCAATCATGTTGTCTCTCCCTACTTTGCTTCTGCTGGTTGGAATGGGTTTCTGCAACCATAACCAAAAGAGCCCCAACAAGGGCTAAATTAGTAATCATTTTTGTACAGATCAAATAAGTATTTAACTGAAAGTTTATACCTTATCAATAGATATTAATTAATGTAACTTGGAATTGGATTTCACAAATATATGACATTTTAGATGTCCTCTTGTCTTTCATAAAATAGAGCAATCTGCTAATAGCTCTGATCAAAACGTAAAACATTACTTAAAGTAACATAGAGCCTTGAAATGAAGGTATGAAGGAAAGATTCTTTAATTTTTCTAATTGCTCTTCCCTGCTTTAAAATTAGCCAGTATTTTATCTTTAATGGTAACAATTATGAAGAGGAACATTTGCCAGCTAATTTAAAGGTTAGCCATGATGGCAAGACATTTAATGTCTGTGGGAAAAAGAATCAGCAAATTGCTACATTGTTACAGTTAACATAATTGATTGTCCCAATGAATACCTGAGATATTTAATTCTTCATTTTCTTCAGTGAATCATAACCACATCTGCACAAAGTAGGAATTAGACACAATAAATATTAGTTTCCTGCTTTTGCCTGCTAAAATAATGTTTTTTAATAATAACAAGACTTTACTTTTCATTTAAAACATTTTTCTTTTTAAAAAGAACAGTTTTCACTTTGATTATTAGGTTCACATCCAGTAACTCTTTCTCATTGACAGGCAAGGAGAGGGAAGGAGCTCAAAGCACTTGGAATGGTAATGACATTAGAACTGTGTCATTGCCAGCACTAAATGTGTTCTCTGGGAACTGAGTCTTCACTGCCATTTATTAGTGACCTTCAGCTCAGTCCTTGTCATCACTCATCTCTTTTCCATGGTATTTTGTGTATATAGGGGGAACGGGAGAAGTGGTTTTGAAAATCCAACTTTCCACTCGGTAATCTGAAGAAATTAAGACTTTATTTTTTATGTACATAATGTTTTCTAAATAAGATATCTCATTTGTCAGGCTGAACAATCAATTCTCTGAAGACAAAAAGCCCAGTCATATTTATATGGCTTATAACATTCTTACAATGGCCACATGACAGGAAAGTGTCTGCTGTGGCCCACCGTTTCTCAAGCCAAAGCACACATCTGTGCTCTTTGGATGTCCTAAGGCAGATGCTGTCCTTTTCCAGCCAAGTAGTGTGGTCTGCCACTTGGTGTAATAAAGCCCCTTGAGAAGCACTATGAACTTGACTGGCTGGCTACATCTTTGTCTCTGCCAGCTAGTAATGATTAGTTTATTTTTACAAATTGCTTATTGAATTTTGTGTATGTTCTTGCTCTTAAAAGCGACAACTGTACTTTATGAAAAAAGAAAATACTCTATTCAGCTTCAGTGTTTGGTACCTTATTACAACAATTCTGTTTTCTGATAGAATACAGAGTCATATCTCAGAATGTGCAGATAACTGCTCTATCCAGACCACTAAATCAGAATCACTGGCAGTAGGATTTAGAAAACTTCAGCCTAAAGTCCTCTCCAAATTGAACTGGTTTATTGAACCCTTTGGATGTCCCTTAGGTGTGGCTGCCTCGCTGAGTCTGCAGTACGTCTTGCTAGCTCTAGAATGCATTATTAAGATAAACTTTGCAGCTATCCGGGTCCTCCAACATGTCTTTACTTCCATTTTCTTAACTTCCTTCAGTAGGTCTCAACATGTGTTGGAGAAAGGAATATCATTTTTTTTTGGACAACTTCAAACCCTCAAAACAAATAAATGATAGTCTTCTTTTAGCCTAGGCGAAGGCATATACCAGTTCATACCGAATCAGTTTTGATTATCAATGCCTGTCTATCTATCCTCTCTCTAACACAAAATTACTGAACATTTATGATGAGCAAAGTACTCAGCAAAGTATCATCAAGAATACTAAAGTGCATCCCACACATCCTCAAAGGAGGTTTGAGTGCAATGATATAAACACCTGAGTGCAATGATAGACCAGGTGTAGTTAGGGGTACTGGGTTTAGCAGTGAGGTGATTCTAACATGAGCAGAGTGTGGCACTAGGAGACCTTGAAGTTTTAAACTTGGACGCTTGGACACTGGTGAAGTTTTGAGAGGTCACACTTGAATCCCTACACTGTCCCATGTGGCATTATAAAGACTTACTAGAGCTAGGAGACAAGAGAGCTGGCATGAAGAAGGAAATACTTTGTGTCTTCTGTCAAGGATGAGATTGTGCTGTCATTAGAGAATAGCCGAGCCAGTTTAGAGCAGTGGAGCTCTTTATTTTAGTTCCTTATCCTTTTTGCTATTTGGATGTAATTTGACTTAGTGGTTCCCCCCAACTGAAAAAGAGATGGCGATTGTAACAGATGATGGAAAGAAAACCAGACTGAATGCTTGCCAGTTGGTATGGTTGAACCCTTCTCAGCTTGGAAATTCAGAGGAAAGAGGGACCTCTGTGGGTTGAAGTAGTCCCTTCAGGTTCTGCAAGAATCTGCCTCTCACTATTTTTAGTCAGGTCTTCATCAAAGTCTCCAGACAGGAACCTCTCCATTTTTATCCTGAGGCAAAACAAATAGCAAAACTCCAATGAAGATATACAGGACCTCTTAGTTATAAATTTTTTTTCAATTTTATTACAAAGTAATAAATACACTTTGCAAAACATTAGAAAACAGGTCATATGAGAAGAAGAAAATAAAATTTCCTTCGTTTTAACTTTTTTAGTGTTTAATCTTTTTTATTTTTTCTGTCATATGCACTATGGATACATATTCATATCACTTTCCACAAAAATGGGATCCTTTTGCACAGTTTCAGTACTTGTATTATTACAAAATTTAAGTCCATATTCTAAATATCATTCCCTGTCCTTTGAGATTTATCTTTGGCATTATTTTAATGGCTGATAATGGCTTATTACATATAATTTTAACTTTATAGAAAGTTCTCTATTGCTGGACATTTAGGTTATTTCCAGTTTTGTGTGAGTACGACTACATTGACGAGTGTAACTACATATCTTTCAAAGTGTTAAAATTTCCAGTCAAAAGATCAAAATGATTCTTGTGAAACAGAGCCGTAGGCTAATGGACTTTACTACACCTTGGTACCTCGGTAGTTAAGACCTTACGAAAACTGGGAAGAGTCTTACAGAAAATAGTTCTGGGTTTTTAGTTGGAGGTAAAACTTGCTCTGCTCTTTAAGCAGAGGAGATTAGTCCAGTCTGGGAAACAGACTAAGTAAATCAGAAACCAGGCAGATTAATGGTTTGCGGACAGAGGTTCAGGGGAAATCTGGCTTTAATGTGATTGATGGCCTCCAAGTGGAAAACAACAACATGTCTGGCAAATGTTTAACAATCTTAAAAAAAAAGTCTTCTGTCCAGTGAGTAGAACTTTTAAAATACTCTTATTTTAAAATTATTGTTTCAAATTATGTTGTTTTTATAAAAATCTTTTAAAACCTATGAAAAGATACATTTAATAAAAATTCTTTAGAGAAATCGTAATCAGCATTTCTAAGTAAAGAACAATTGTAGGAGGGAGAATTCTTTTCAGAAATACAAAGAACAATGCCAAATTTCTGATTTTCAAAGGAGTTGTTAAATAAGGCACAGAAATGAACTGGGGGAAAAAGAAGTTCTAAAATTTTATCAAGATTCTCTCAAGGCAAAGAAAGCGTATTGCAGAGTTTGATAGCATAAAGATTAGGCTGGGATTTTTAAGATAGGCATGTTGAGATTAGAAAACTTATAGTATGAGCCTCTATTTAACTATGAGGGCCATGTTCAGATAATTAAAATAAAGTCTTATGCTTATGCAAGTCTAATGCCATGGATAAATCAATACGGACTCGATATTACAATTTAAGAAAAATGAAAGACTCCCACTCTCCTTCTGATAAACAGTAACAAGTAACATTAAAACTATTTTAGGATTAAAAATTTTTAAATGCTTTTGGTTTTAAATTATTTTATCAAATTACATTATTTTTATTTTGGAATCTTTTAAGAGTGATAAAAAGTTACATTTACTAAACCTCATTAGAGAAATCATGATTAGTATTTCTAACTAAAGAACAATTTAACATATATATTACACATGCCAAATAGAACTTAACAGTTATATATGTAGATGGATTCTCCAACAGTTTGGAAATAAGAGAAATAGAAGCAACCTCTGGAGTTATATTTTCTTAATTAAGATTTGCTTGACTCTAATGGATCTGTAATAATGAAGAATGCATTTGAAAGAAGAATGTATCAACATAGGCAAAATGATTAATATAACAAAGGAGTCAAATGGTTAACCTCTGAAAGTGCGTATGTCTAGCTCTCTTCAGAAAAAAGCTGGATTTCTAGTATAGCAATATGTCTGTTCCTCAGAGAGGTGTTCTGAACTCTGCGGGAGGTGTCATTTATCTGGGCTTGTTTAGAAATAAGAAAAGTATAACTACTCCATAAATAAGAAACATTACAGCTTTTCATCCACAATTTCCTTATTTATTAAACAGAGCCATTTAATGAGTAACTTCTATTCCCCTTGCTTTAGAACATTTCACACCTTAAGTATGCTGGTAAGTATGTAGTATCTACGTAAATCTGCTTCTAACATCGTCAGGGAGAAATACCTAAGCTGAGGATGACTATTGAAGTCTGGCACCTTAAGCGAGAGGGTGATGAGAATCATAAGGTTCAAATAGCTCAGAAGGACAGGATGGAAAGCAAAGAATGATTTCAGGGGGAAACTGCTGTCTCCGAAATCTCTGTAAAATGTTCCCCAAATATGAGTGGTGAATGCATTTTGTTTAGAAGGCTCTGCATATGAGAGAAGCCAGTGTAATGCTGTAGTCATCAAAGGGCTGCTTGAGACCTGCAGATGTCTTAAGCCAAAACGTAGTTTTGAGTGGCCTGTTTCTCATGTGACTGAGTGATCTTGCGATGCTGCCAGTCTGATTTATATTCGTTTTTCTTTCACATTATGCCTGGGACTTCCAAGGTCCAAGGCAAGAAAAACACTAGGATCTGGAAATGGTGCCACTCTGGGTTAACAAATTCGATCAACATTCAGGCTAACTTATTTTTGTTCTCTTTAATTGTTTATCTTTTTGTCTTTTTATCCTATTATGTGGTTTCTTTATCTTTTCGCTCTTTAAAATTTAAAAAACTTCTACCTGTTATATGTATTTTTTCCATATTATTTAACTATTCTTTTACTTGGCATCATGTTTACGTCATGATTTAATATTTTCTATTTTTTAAGAATAATAGTTTACTTTTTTAAAGTTATTTTTGCTTTGTGCATTGGTTCTTTTACTTTGCGATATTGTCTTTTTTACTGTGTATGGATGGTGGTATATTTTTTTCTGAGTTTTAGTCTTCTTTTTAGAGTTAGAAGATTTCCTCAAATATCTGCTAATTTCTGACTGGCTTAAAAGTGAGGCAGTAAACTGTGTCTGTCAAGCCAGCTATAATATTGAGCGATCCCCAAATCTGTAGTTTTCTATTTCTCCAGAGAAGGTGCTACAGTCTTCTGCCTCGATGGGCCATTGACCGACTGCTTGATGGGTAAAGAGGACTCGCCCTTCGGCATGTGTGCTGTACCTCAGTCCTGCCCTCATCTGCTCCTGGTGGTCCTGGTATAATTTCTGCAGGGAATAAACCTACTAAGTTTTGAGGGGTATAGGAGGAGATGTTGCTTTAATTGAATGGGGACCAGAACCCCAACTCCGTATCTGAAGTGTCAGCCAATCCCGGTGTTAGTGTCTCACGCCTTGTCCCACTTGCTGTCTCACCTTCAGAATTCCTGGTTCCCAGAAGTGAATCGTTCTGTCAGTATGTACCTCTTAAGACATGGAGTTTCAGCTTCTTCACTCTGTTAAGTCACTTCCCACTTCACTATCTGCTTTACAGCTTCAAAGATTTATTGCCAGCTCTTGTCTCTGTTACGTGAGCTTCTGCTCTCTTTGTCTTGCGTGTTTACCATGTTTATTCTATTTGTGTCATTTTTCTCAGCTGATTTCAGGGTGGCATAGAGGACAGTGATTGAGCCTACAGCCACGTTTGTGCATTAGCCCAGACTTTAACCTCTAGTGCAGAGCCTGAAAATGGAAAGGAATGTGTACAACCAGGCTTGGGCAGGACCTTCTGGGCCACCGCCCTCTTGGATGAACCTGCTTCCTCCTGTCCCATCTCTAACATTAGATGTACCCTACCATGTCTGTGCCTTGTTCTCCAGGCCATACTGACCACAGAAAAAGGAGAGGCATATCTTCTTCCTTCATATGCTTATTTTCTATGCTGGTATTACTTCCACATCACACAAAAGGACATGATGCAACCAAGTGGTCCCAAAATTATACAATTGTCTGGCTTCACCACATGTCTCAGATTTTGAGTTATTAAGCTATAACACATGTTAGACATCAGCAGCCCTGGATGCACAGCTCCAAGCTGCATTCAGTTTCCTTTCAGCCTCTCCTTGGCAATGGTTTAGAAATCTTGGGGCCGTAGCTAATGCAGAGTTCCCCTTGTCAAAGACTAATGAATAAGACAAAGGGTGACAGTGACAATCAATGCAATAGAAGTGACACCAATTACTTGTGGAACAGATACAATCATTTAAGCTGAGAGAACTGGGAAAAGCACTGTATCATTGTTTTTTTTTTTTAATTCCTTTTTTTTTTTTTTTTTTTTTTTTTTTTACGACCATGAAAAACAGAGTTCCTAGCCTTCTCTTGGAGGAATTCTTCCCTGTTACAATTCTGATAGCCAAGAAGTTCATTATTTCCAACCTAAATTGCCTCTGACTTAATTTAATGCTATTTTATTTCATTCAATTCACCATGGAAAGGGAAAAAGTAATAAGTTTCAATTTCATAGAAACCCTTCATATACTTGAAGACAGTGATTAAGCCACTTCGAGTTTTTCTTCTCCAGCCTAAACAACCCTGACAAAAATCCTCCTGAAATGATTTTTAGACTGGATTCCATGGATGGTATTTCTCTCAGTAAAACATGATCCGACTGAAGTTTTCAGAATGCTCTCATCCTTTCTGATGTTTTGGCTACACTTTTTTTTTTTTTCTAACTAGCCATGTATGTCAATTACACTTTATAAACCTCCTTTACAATGTTTAGCACTCACATACTCAAAACATACAGGTCTTTCAAAAATACAACTTTATTCTAAATTAATTAGAGCAGATGCCATGGTAATTCAAAGGCAATTACTGGCTAACTTTGGTCTTATGAAAACATAAACATTAGTCTCCGAGGCTGAATTTCCGCTTTCATATGGTCACAATTTGGAGAACCGCTGTGTAGACAGGAGTGTTGCTGCCAGAGACACTGCTGGGAAGCAGCCCTAAGTGTGCCCTGCAGTTAGTTTGAGCCAAACAAAGAAATGGTAAAAGCACAGATTTAATCAAGTCCAGTTGAGAATACAGAGTTGGAGATTGTGTCTGGGATCAGAGGAGTTATAACGCAAAGCAACTTTCTAAAGCTTCTCTAAAAGCACATAGGTACCTCAGGGTTTCTTTTTCCATTAGAAAATATCATGCCATAAAATAATTAATAGCTGCTCATGGGATTTTGATGTGATTGAACTTTACAGTTAAGATATGGAGTCCTAACAGAGAAGGATTACTTAATAAGGATTATTTAGTAGGTGTGAAGTCCTAAAAACGGGACCAAGTATTTATTCATCTTTAAAGTATGGAAGACTATTTATTCTGTACTCCCTGTAACAGATATAGGCTGTCTTTATGTGTCCAGCATCCCTTTCTCATTTTTGATAAAAAAATCTTTTTTCCTAAGGGAAACCATGGGATTTGGATGCAATGATCCCTCTTCCCCACTCCCTTGCCCAGCCAGCATGACATATGATACAGGGCTTGCCCAGATGAAGACTACGTGTCCCTGGCCACAGTGACTGTGGGCAGACATGTGATAGAAGCACTGGCATCGTAGGATTTTTTTCAGCCAGTCCCAGATAAGAAAGATGAATATCTGGGTACTAGAAACCTCCAATATACAGAAAAATAAGAACTCCTGTGTCAATAAATTCTGCTCCCAACCACTTATCTTCTTGATTAGTTGTTTCATTTGAATTTCTATTGCAATGAAAAGGATCTCTCAGAAACAATTAATTTTACAAACAAATAAATGAGGAATAAAATAAGTGATTTGTCTAAGTTGATATACAGCTTGTTCTCTGTGGAGCTGTGCTTAATGTCCAGCTTTCTTAACCTTTGTTCTTTGAATGAGTCCTTCCTGGGCACCTGCATCATGTTAGACTTTGGGAGTTGAGCGGTAAGCCCCTGTTCATGGAGTGTAAAGTCCATTTTTCTTTAATTCTCCATATTGGTCTGAAGCTCCTTTTGATGAAGCCGTGGATTTTTAAACAATTTAATCTCAAGAAAGTATTTCTAAAAGCAACTTTTTAAATAATTAAATTATAAAGAAAAAAGTGAAAAATTTTACATAGAATTATAAATATTATATTTAAAAATATTGAATATTACATTAAATCTTAAAGCCTTTTGTAAACTTCATTTTGTAGCTGAAATAATACAAGAACTAGGATGATTAAGCCACTTGGTCAAATTCATATTCCTTTCAATCCATTCTTAGAAAAAGGTTTATTGTTTGTTGCTCGATACATTATGAAGATTGCATATAAGAAATAATAGTGAGGTTAAATAATTTTTCTTGTCTATACTCATGTAATAATATGCATATTTTTGTTAAAAATGTATAATTCCTATAATATTACCTTAAATATCCTAAAGCCTAAATAAATACTATTAATGAAATGATTGCTATGAAAATATCTCGCTGCCAGCTGACTGCATTGTGGGAAGAGATGTAACACACCCAAGATTCTTTGTTTTTTCATCCCACCTTGAAGTTGCAATGACCCTTCATCTCTTGCTGATCTCAGATGCCCCAAACATATAATCTCCAAAACCTCCCATTAAGACAAAGGAACCCAAGAAGATATAATACAACTAGAAGGAAAATGGTAAATCTGAAGTACACCTAACCTTTTTATCTCTTAGATTCTGATGTTTCTTATCACAATTTGTTAGGCAGAGGGTATAAATAGAAAAGGTGTAGAAATTTAATTATTGAGATAAGTCAATTTATTATTTAAAAAAGCATATGAAGTTTTTTTTTTTTACTTTAAATATGTGGTTTATTTTATGTTGATTATATCTCAATAAAGCTGTTAAATAAAAACAAAAAAAGATGAGATGGATCTATATGAGCCATTCACGAAGAAGGACGTCCATAAGGTACTAAGTGGGGAAAAAAGAAAATAGTAGGCACGATATCTTTTGAGAGATACATATAAGCAGAAATGTTAACTTTGTGGGAATACAAAGAGCTTTCACTTCCATATTCAAATACTATCCTGGTCTACAATGAGCAAATGTCATAGCTAGTGTCCATGATGGCTCCCGGTGATTCCAGCTCCCTGGGATTTATGCGTTTCGTAGTTGTCTCCCATATTGTATCACAGTTTGTCTGACCAATAGAATATGTCAGAAGTGATGGTATGTTACTTACAAAACTGTGTCTTAAAAGGCATCATGGCTTCGTTTTTCCTTTCTCTTGGATTGTTTGCTCTGGAGGAGACAAAAGCAGCTTTATGGCGAGGTTCAAGTGGAGAGGGAAGGAGGCCATCTGCCAACAGCCGTGTAAGTGAGCCGTCTTAGAAGAGCATCCTTCAGGCACAGCCCAGCCTTCAGAAGACTGCAGCCTTGTCTGCCATCCTGATTGCAACCTCATGAGAAACTCTGAGAGGGAGACATCCAGCTAAGCCATTTCTAGGTGTGGTAATAAATATTATCAGAAACTGTGTGGTAATAAATATTTGCTGTTTTAAGATAGTAAGATTTGGGAGAATTTGTTACATAGTAATAGATAACCAATATAGTATGAATTCCTTTTTAAGGAGGATATATACACATACATATATATATGTATATATATATATATATATGTATGTGTATATATGTGTGTGTGTGTATATATTGGTATATATAACAATGTAATCTGGTATAATTGATATACAATGAAATATACATATTTATAGTATACAATCTGATGTTTTGTTATATGTATGATTTTTTTTTATCTATAAACTATCACTAAAATCAACACAATAAGTACATCCACCGTCTCCCTAGAAGTTGCTTACACCCTTCAGTTATCCCTTCTTCTTGACCCTTCCAGGTCACACATCCCAACCAACCACCGTCTGCTTTATGCAGCTATATATTATTTTTACATTGCTTTGCATTTTCTAGGAGTAGGTGTAAATAGAATCGAATACTATGTTTTCGTTGTTATTTGGCTATATTCACTCAGCATAATTATTTTGAGATATATTCATGTTGTTACATGTATGTATCAATGGTTCATTCCATTTTATTGCTAAGTAGTAATCCATTTTCTATACAGCATTGGACAGTTTGTTCATCCATTCAACTGTTAATAGGCATTTGGTTGTTTATAGTTTTGGGCTATTATAAATAAAGCTATTATGAATATTTGTATACAAATATTTAATGGAAATATGCTTTCATTTCTCTAGTAAATACCTGGCAGGAAAAATGGCTGGTATACATCGTAAGTAGATATTTAACATTTTAAGAAATTGACAAACTGTTTTCCAAAATATGTGTGTCATTTTACATTCCTAGAAAGTTCCTGCTTTTTTCACATCCTCCCCAAAATTTGGTATGGTAAGACTTTTTAATTTTAGTCATTCTAGTAGATTTGTAGTTACATACTATTATAATTTTAGTTTTCATTTTCTCATTGACTGATAATGTTGAACATCTTTTCATATGTTTAATTGCTATCCATGTCTTTTTTGTGAAGTTTTTGTTCAGTATTTTGCCTAATTATTTATTTTGTTGTTTGTTTTGTTGTTAGAGTTTTGAGAGTTCGTTATACATTCTTTATCAGATATATGATTTGCAAGTATTCCTTCCCAGTCTGTGACTTGACTTTTCATTCCATTAACAATGCCTCCAGCAAACAGAAGTTTTAAATGTTGATGAAGTCCCACTTAGCAAATTTTAAAAAATGAATAATGCTTTGCAATTCAAAAAAATAATAATAGAAATAAATAGATAGGTAGATAGATAGATAGATAGATAATGCTTTTGCTATTATATCAAAGAAATCTTTGCCTAACCCAAGGTCACAAATTTTCTTCCCAATGTTGTCTTCTAGAAGTTTTATAATTTTAGATTTACATTTAAAATTTACTTTGAGTTAATTTTTTGTATAGAGAATAAAGTATTCACCAAAGTTTGTTTTTTTTTTTTTTTGGGCTATGTATAAAATTGTTACAGCATAATTTGCTAGAAAGATGATCCTTTTCCATAGAAATATTATGCATTTTTGTCAAAAATCAGTTGGAATATGTAAATTTAAGGGGACAGCATTATTTGGCCTTCTGGGGAAACTTACAAATAAAAACTGCTTTTTTTATTTGAAAATAAATATGTTTAATAGCAGAAGTTCTATAGAAAAATGAAGAAAACAGAGATAGCTAATGGTTTTCTAAAAATCCAATTTGTCCATTTACCTTTTTAATAAAAATGAGATCTGAATTTATTTTTGAAATCCACTTTACATTTTGCTATATCACAAGTGATTTTTGATATTAAAATGTTCTATAATACAGTTTTTAGCAAAACCATAGTTGTGACTGTAAAGTTCAGATAGAGAATATATTTTTGTGTTAACTAAATTTAGAAAATCCTTATTCTTGAAAAGTGAAAACTGGATAATTGATGATTCAATTGGAAGTTTTCTTTAAATAACTAAAAGTAGAATAACATTAACATTATGACTTTTCTCTTTTGGCTTATATCAGCATTTCTGGATATTCTATGCCGGCAATTTGCCGAAATTGTTCACTTCCCTTTCCAATATACAGAAGAGAAAAATAACTTGGGGACAAAGTTTTTTGACTATAATAGAGATTTTGATATTAACAAGTATTTAGAATTCATATGAAGTCACGTCATAGGAGCCTGGAGCTGAAAATTAGAGGGTATAAATGGAAATTTGCTGCCTAAAGTTTTTAGATCTTGATTCTCATAGTCAGTCATAATGCTGTTGCTGGAACCTATCCAGGATTACTCAAACTTCCAGGCTCATTGACATGGAGACAGATAATACATTTTGAAAACCACATGAAGTCCATCTGCAAATAGTAAAATTAGCCCTTAGAGATAGAGAACACTGTCTACAAAATGTAAATCAATTCCACGAATGATTCAGTAAAACTAGCAGTTTCAGTTACCCAAAACCACCTAGCCAGACTTGAAAATATGTTAATCTTCTTGTATAGAAATGTTACCCAAGAGAAATGAAGCTGTATTAATTTGGTTTGTAGCTATGGGAAGTACTAGCTAAGTATTGTAACTTGCTCTTCCACTGCCATAAGAAAAGAAATGAAAATAGAGATGATATAAATCAACTTTGTTAGGCCAGTTCTGAAAGGAGTTTTTAACACCATTTTCTAAATCTAAAAGGGTAATGCCAACAGAGGCTGCCTGTTGAGGAACCATTGATTTAGGATTTTATAAGCAGGGAATCAGGGTATCCAGATGAGTTAAGATCAAGGTGAAAATCATAGAGTGTTGACCAAACCTGAAATCAGTATATATATTTTAATTTTTCAATGGGAAACTAGAATCTTAGGATTCATGTTGAGATTCTTGCTAAGATGTTCCTTTGTCTCATGGTTAAATTCTAAAAACTATATTTCCCAAACTCCTTTGCTGAATGATTTAAATTGAATTCCAAGAGGATCGGTCAGGAGAGATTTGAATGACAGAATTAAAGTCTTTTTATTTTTTTTTTTTGCTTCTGGCAGCAACATGTGAGATGTTTGGCAGACTGTAGACATAAGGTTTGCAGCATCTTCTGGGTGAGCTCCTGTGATTCATCTGCTTAAGTGCTGTAGGCAGTTGAGAGCTTCTTGGACACTTTCCTGAATCTCCACACATTCTGATTTGCTAAAAGCCAGCAGTGAGTGGCACACCGTGACCTTTAGTCCCCTAGCCTTATAAGCAGTGTTTTAAGTGGCCAATTCCCTCTATTAAAGCCCTTCTTGTTAAAATAAGTACAGTATTTTTTTGTTTTCCAATCAAAATGTGACTCATAGACCACTTAAATGTTAAGCTTACACAGTAGAATTCTTAGCGTCTGTGTATGGTATACACATTTAGAGTTTCATATAAGTCAAATTTTTTTCATAACTTTGTATCCTGTATTGATGGTTGACAAGGAGCATGAACAATGTACAGTTTTAGCTGATTCATAACACAGTATCTTCCTAGGAGTATTGGAAATAAACATTCCACATGAACACAAAATATTGTAATAAAAATCTGAAATAAGTATCTAGATTATTATATTATTTTGGATAATTATCTGGTATAATTATCTAAATTATTTGGATTTTGGGGGGAGAGAGCAGTGGTGGAACAAGGGGAAAAACTTAATCTGGGTCTACACTTCCCACTTTATGCTCTACTCAAAGTCATTTCAGATAAATTTTCCACAGCTACACTCCAGAAGCCAGAAAAAGGCCCAATGGGGGAAAAAAAATCCTGCCAAAAAGTGAGGAGATAAATGGCCATCTTCTTCTTCCAAATAAGTATTTACTGTAAAGAACAATAGAAAACACAGATAACGTAAAAAAAGACCTATTTTTATTGGTGTCCTGTTTGACATCTCATGAATACTTCATTAAGAAGACTCAATTGAAAAGAAATGGTTAGAACTTCTAATACTGACAAACTTTGTTGCATGGAATCAACTCAGGATAAAAACTGTTCACATATTAGGAGTCACATTTTATTCACAATTTTAATAGCTTCATTGAACCATCCAGGGGGAAAATACATTCTCAAAACTTAGATTATTTGAATTATTTAATATATTATTGGCAATGAAAAATTGGCGGCACTCCGAAGCTATTAAAATGTTAATTGAATTATTTGAGAAGTTAGGAACACAAAGGCAGCTTTTAAATTTTTTTTTTATTTTTATCTAGAAATTAGGTTATGAGTTGCAAAACTTCCCTAGGATGCACGTTAGCACTCATATGTCATTGCTCATGCCTGACGTTTAAGATAAAAAGTACAAAACTTTATCGTGGTATACAAAGTCAATCAAACAATAACGTGAACATGAGTGAATGCAAAGAAAGGTCATGTTCCTGAATGGAAAGACAACATTTTAACATGGTAATTTACCCTAAGGGTCTACATATCTTATAATGGCAATCTCAGTGGGACATTTGTTTTCCTTTGGCTTTCAAAAATTATTCTCAAGTTTATATGGAAAAATAAAGACAACATAGGGAAAACATTTTGAAAAAGTGTGCTCATCACAGGTTGGATGCTATCAAAGACTGGAAAAACTGTGGTGGGAATTGGGGAAGCCTGGCAAATACAGCCTAGATCGATTATATTGCATTCATAAAAGGGAATACTCTAGCCACAAAAGCAAACTGGTATAAGTACGGCCCAGAAAGATGCTGGTGATACAATGTTAAGGAGAAAACAACTTGCAGACCAATGTGCTTCACATGGTTATATTTATGTTAAAACTACATGTGTGCTTATATGCAATATGCAACTGTATGCATTCTCCTAGAAAAATTTTGCAATACACCACATATTTAAGATGTAGTGGGAGCTGAGGTAGATGTTTTTGTGTTTTCAGTATTATTCAAATCAAAATGCAAGAAAATTCATCACTTACTGCTTTCTGTTAATGTAAATAGATATATATGCACATAGATATGTACATTTATGCAAGATAAGATCTTTGATATTTATAAACATGACTGCTCTCCTTTAAGGATGGATCCTTTTTTATAGAAATGGGCTTTGTTGTGTTGAGAAATTTTGATCCAGTGTAGGCAAATTTGGAAGCAGGAGTCAGAGAAACATAAATTGCTTTGCAGGATAGAGAAAGGTTTATAAGCTGTGCACATTGTGGTTTTACTTGGGTACTGTTAGCAGTGTGCTTTCAATATCGCCTCTGCCACCCCGACAAAGTCCTGAATAAGGTTTACATGATTCACTAATGTTTTGAGATGAATGGATTTTCTTGGCACCACTCAAGAGTCAATTAGACGCAGTTAAGGGCAGATGCAATGGCAATGGGGCTTGGAGAAGGGCATATGGAAAGTAAGACTCTGGGAAGTTTCAGAAATCTAGAATATACTTCACATTTTTTCCACAGTGTAAATTTCAACAGGGCTCAAGGAGAATTTTCAAACAGCTTTGCTTCTGCTGTGTGGAGTCTGTGCAGCAAGAAGCCTGGTCCTACAGCTGACAAAGCTTAAAAATTATAGACGGTAGCTGTCCAGTTATTCTGCAGGCTGAGCAAGGGTGATTAAAAAGAGAGTTCAAAATGGCTGCCTAGAGGAATTTAGGTGACATTCTATGCTGAGCAAGGAAACCAGAGGCTGGGACAGCAGAGATTTGTAAGTAGCCAACAGGGGAAGGCTCTGTCTGCATTAAAGCACCTGCAGTGAGAGATCCCCGGTAATGAAGGAGTGCTGTCTGAAGGAACTACAACCATTGCATAAGAAAGAGAGTTTGACTTAAACATCCCGCAATGCTAGAGTTACGTATGATGTTTCTTGTGCTGTGACTCTCTTCTTTTCTGCCATTTACACCTTGGAAGTGGCAGAGGCAGTCTACCACATGGGGAATTGGGAGGAGTGCTAGATGGGTCTTAATTAAAGAAAGATGTGACTCTCAAGTTCCTGATTTCGACAAATAAGTTTCTAATAAATTTAAGAACACGTTCCCCTCCCCCAACACAGACACATTGTAGAAAGAAAATGCAGAACATACTAATATCCAAGATCCAGTAGTTTAAAACACATAGTGATCAGTTAAAAATCTAATTTTTTTAGTTTAATAAATTTTATCTACAATAAATAAGATTTATTTTCTAATGCAACATAATTTTTCTGAGTGCCAACTTTGCGCCAGGCACTCTTCTGGACACTGAGGAAATGAGGAACAAAATGATAAATCTGGCCAACAGGGATTTTGCATAGTTGGGGTGATCAGGGTAAAAATGTCAAGCCAAATAGCAACAAGTGCTATTATGAAAAGTAATTCAGCTAAGGTGATAGAGTGACAGGGCTATTCATTTATGAGACATAAGGATACTTTTAGAGTGTGAAACTTAGGTAATTTGAAAGAAGTGAAGAAATGAGTCATGTGACTGTCTTGGGGAAGAGCCATCTGGCTGGAGAGAACATGGAGTACAAAGGACTGAAGTGGGAATGACCTTGGCTGGGTTGAAAAGTGCTAGAAGGCCTGCTGTTTAGACTGTAGTTAAGCGAAATGCATGGTGATGCATCGGATAAAATAATTTCCAGGGAGAAGGACTTTTGAGAAGCTGGCCTTGCTGTGACCCAGAGCTGGAAGGAGAACATACTGGTCCTTGGTCAGGAAAAGAGTCTGTTATAAACTTCATCGTGCATATTTAGATCATGCTTTGAGACTCACCTCCACCCTGATAGTTTATCCAGAAGCATTAACATGTGGCTGAAGTGGATGTCCTGCAACTTTTTGCTCTGGTAGGTTCATTAAATCAATATTGTATCAACCTGGGGAAGAATATCTAGTCATCAAGAAATCTTCTCCCTTGTGACCCAGCTGGAGATGGGAAAGGGGGAGGTTTAATTCTCTCCTCTCTCTTTCATTTTTAATCCACTATATGTCATAAATAGGTCTTTTCCTTTTTTTCTTACTGGAGTCAAAGAGTGCTTAATTCTATTGAACAAAATGGATTAGCTAATGGAGACTGAAATAGTTGTCTAGAAATTAAGTTAGTCCCGAACTGTTATCCCAACAAAAATATTGCTCATAATGAAGGCTCTTTTATATATGAAGTGTAACAGCACTTGTTAAAGTGCTTGGCACCGAACATGCCCAATAAATGACAATTAATACTCTGTGGTAACAATAATAGCCTGAGATTATTCCAATTAGTGGGCAGCGACTAATCAATACAAATGAATGAATTTTCTACTGGTTATAAGAACATGACTGGGTTATGTTGCCTCATACATCAACCTGAATGAGGGGAATGTATCACCATCTGGATTGCCGTAGGACAACAGGACTCTCCACCTCCTACCTTCCTAAGTGGTCCCTAGGGATATGCAGGCCCTGAACCACTAAACGCAGGTGAACTTATGAACTCAGAGTTCTATTAGAAGGAGAAATAGCTACTTAACAGCAACCAACAGCGCCTGTTACACTCCGTAGCTTTCCCACCTCTTTGTCTGCCACTTCCTATCAAATCTCATAACCATATGGTTCTGAATTTAGTAGTGATGAAGTGAGCATTACATTTTCCGTATGGAAATGCTTTCTCTCTGTATACCCCATGCTCTTTTATGCTTTCAGACTTTCAGAGATGCTCTTGCTTCTGCTTGCCATTCCTTTGTTTTTTTCATCTTATGCAGTTTTAAAGATTTAGCCAAGTCCCCTTTCATTCATTTATTTAACACACAGCATATATGTTGTCTGTTAGAAACCAGGCAACAGAAATTATGACAGAAAGTATAGCTACAACCTATGATGGAGAAATAGACATAAATCAACAATTAAAACAGGTATATTATGTGCTAATATGGAGGGATGCATCCGAGCTTTGATACATCCCTTCGATGCAACTCTGCCTACGATAGGAAGTTAATCTTGATGGAGCGGGTAATGCTTAAATGTTATCTGGAAGGAGTCGCAAAGGCAGGAGGGAAGAGTAAAGCTTCCAGTATGTACAAGGTTCTGAGAGAACATGGTTTCTTCAGAAACATAAACCGTAAAGCTTGAGCCCCACCCAATGGTTGGAGAGGAGCTCTCTAACTACCTCACAGGGATTTTCTTCAGTTTAAGTAAATTTGTTACAAAAGAGAGCTTTATAAGCTAGTCTATACAAGTTAATGAGTGTTATCTCTTGGTGGAAAAAGCAAGGGAGTGGAGTTAGACTGATCTGGATTTGAACCCTGAGGCATCCACACACTAGGCATCCACACACTAGACTTTGAGGAAGATATTTCACTCCTTCGAATATCTTTCTTATCTGTAAAATGAGAATAATCATGTTCTAATATTATAAGAACCAAAATAAGTTAGTACTTACAGAACACCTGTGTTTATCTCATAATGAGTTTAAACAAATATTCTTTCTTCTTCTCCAATGTTAATTAACTTTGGTATTAACTTCCTTCTTGGAATTCTCCATGGTATACTCTCTCCTGGTTCTCTATCTCAACTTTATAGTTGTTCCTTTTGGCCTGTACCATGGATTTCTCTTCCTCTGATGGATCTTATTTTCCTTAAATATCGGTTTTCTCCAAGGATTTGTCTTACCCGCTTTTCTACTCGATCACCATGTAAAAGCATAAAATTTAAGGCAGAATCTATTTTTCGATGCCTTCTAATTTTAGTGCTTTCTCCTAAGCCCCAGATGTGTATTTCAGCACCTCTATAGATAACTTTATTATATTAGATATCTATTGCTGTGTAACAAATTATTCTAAACTTCATGACTCAAAACAACATTTATTATTATGTGGGTCATGAATCTGCGTCTGGCTTAGCTGGATTACATGGCTCAAAGAGGCAATAAAGTGTCAGATGGACTGCAGTCTGAAGTCTCCAAACATAGCCATGAAGTTGAACCTTGTTTCTCATGGGCGATTGCACTGAAAGCCTCAGTTCTTTACTGGCTATTGGGTAGAGGCTTCCTTCAGCTCCTTGCCACATGGGCCTGTCTATAGGACAACCCACAACAAGGCAGCTGGCTTCTCTCGGAGGAAGTAAGAGAGTGAGAACGGACAAGCAAGATGGAATGCACAGTCTTTTAATATCCCATTACATTTGCTATATTCTGTTAGAATTATATTGCTAGATCTACCCATGCTCAAGGCAAAGGGTTTATATAAGGCTGTGAATATCAAGAGTCCTTTTAGAAACTGCCTTCCACACTTAAGAAATTCCTGTGAGGTAGATAGTATCCTCATTTTACAGTTGAGAAAATAGAAACACTGAGAGTTTATATATATTGCTCAATATTTGCTAATAATTTATAAATCTGACATTCGAACTTTAAAGCCGATTTTTATTTTGTTTTTAATTTTTTTGACAAATAAAAATTATATATATTTAAGGTGTAAAATGTGATGTTTTGATATACATATAAATGGTGAAATGAATAACATAATCAAACTAATTAACATATCCATCAAATCCCATAGCTACCTTTTTATCTTACAGTGAGAACTCTTGATATCTTGGCAAATTTCAAGTATAGAATACAATATTGTTAACTATAGCTACTATGCTGTACATTATATCCCAGAACTTAGTCATCTTATAACTGAAAGTGATCAATATCTCCCCATTTATCTCACTTCACAGTCTCTGGTAACCATCATTCTACTCTGCTACTATGAATTTGACTTTTTTTTTTTTAGATTCCACATACAAGGGAAATCATACAATACTTGTCGTTCTGTGTCTTTGTTTCACTTAGCATAATGTATTCTAGGTTCATCCAAGCTGTGGGAAATAGCAGGATATCCTTCTTTCTTATAGCTGGATAATTTATGTCACATTTTCTTGATCCATTTATCTGTTGATAGACATTTACGTTGTTTCCATGAATTGGCTATTGTGAATAATGCTGCACTGAACTTGGGAGTGCAGGTATCTCTTCAAGATCCTGATTTAGTTTCCTTCAGATATATACCCAGAAGTGAAAATGCTGATCGCAGGGTAGTTCTATTTTTAACTTTTTGAGGAGCCTCCATACTGTTTTCCATAGCGGTTGTACCAATTTACCTTCCACAAGCAGTGCATGAGGGTGTCCTTTTCCTGACTCCCTCTCTAAATCTTCCTGTCTTTTGACTTTTGGTAACAGCTTTCCTAATAAGTGTGAGGTAATATCTCATTGTGGTTTCATTTGCATTTTCCTGATAATTAGTGATGTTTAGCATCTTTTCATGTACCTGTTGGTCATTTGTATATATGGAAAAATGTCTATTCAGGTCCTTTACCCATTTTTTAATTCAGTTATTGTTCTTCTGTTGAGTTGTATGACTTACTTATATATTTTGGATATTAACTCTTATCAGATATATGGTTTGAAACTATTTTCTCCCATTTCATAGGTTGCTTTTTCATTTTGTTGATGGTTTCTTTAGCTGTGCAGAAACAGCAAAGGATGTAGTCTCACTTGTTTATTAGTTTGATATAGTGTAACTTGTTTATTTTTGTTTTTGTTGCTTGTGCTTTTGGTGTCAATTAAAAAAAAAATATTGCCAAGACAAAACCAATGTCAAGGAGTTTTCACTCTATGTTTTCTTCTAGGGGTTTTACTATTTCATATCTTGTGTTAGTCTTTAATCCATTTGAGTTGATTTATGTGTATGCTACAAGGGTAGCTTGCTTTTTATTATTCCACAAAACAATGACTTTTGAGAATGTTTTAAAGTTGGATTATTTTCAAAGAGGTATTTTCTGTAGCATATATATGCTTATTCACGCATATGCAAACGAAGCTGACCAAGAGTTTCGTGCAAATGTGGACATAAAAAGAAACCAACCTAATCTTTGAATTATAAGTCTCTTTTAACTGGCAAATAAAATATGCTCGAAGTCAATAACTTTTTTCTGACTTTGATTCTACCTCCTTTTTCTTTTAAATATTTATAACATAGACTTGGGGTGAGGCCATATCATGGTGGTATAAACGATACCACTTCCTCTTTTCCATAGCTCAATTCCAAGCCATAGTTTTGGGCCCCGAAGCCCCACTCAGGCAAGAGAACCTGCCCCTGTATATTTCCAGCCTGAGATTTTATCTCAACTAATATGCATGGCAGTTGCTTCATGCCTATAGTTACTTAGAAAAGTGTCCAATTGTGTAAATTACTGATATTGGTGGGAGAACCCTTAATATGGAATTACTTTACTTACTCTCACCTCACCTACAGTAAAAGTAAAAATTAAACTCAGTATTCAATTGAAATAGTTTTTTGGCCACATTTTTCCTCCCTGATTTTGTAATATTTAACTTTTCCCTTCTGGCATTGTATTTTAAAAATAAAAACAGATACTGCTGGGGCTCAGGGCAGGCCACCCCAAAATATGCAAAAATATGGAAGTATTAGGGTCAAAATTAGAAATAATTAATAAATATTAAATGGCATAAAATTAACTTAAGGTTTAAATTTACATGAGCCATTTAACAGAGATTTTAAAAATGTATATGAATGCCATATATAGAACTCTAATTACATGTCCATATCTTATACATTAAGCAAAAATAATTCATTATTAATTATTAAAATTCTAACAATTTTAATGGTGAATATAGACTGATAAAGGAAATCACAATAGTTTGTATAAATTTTTTGATCTTTCATTCTGGAAAAAAGAAACAAGAAAAAAGAAGCAAGAGCAATATTTTTCAATTCAGTTAGAATTCAAGCAGAGAACTTGTCTTACCTATCAAATAGATATAGGTCTCATTGGTCATAATTTAGAGTAGAGAAAATTGTAAGGTGTTAAATGGAAATTAAATGGTCAAATCTCCTCATAAGAAATAAATGGTATAACAGCACTGTTTCTATGGATATAGCTTCTCATAAACTGACAAACTGGAAGATAGAGTGCTCTGGCATGATAAAATCAAATATTAAAGAGAACGTGTTTATTTTTCAACTTTCTGACAGGGTTAAATGTTAAGAATTAGTATTTTAAAAAGTTATCTAGAATAATATGTTTCATTTTCTGATATTTTTCTAGATACTTCCTATTTTGCTAGAACTTGGCTATGCCTGTTGAATGATAATACATAGCATAGGGTCGACATATGAAAATCTTGTAGAAATGAACATTTAATTCACCAGTAGAATTTAAAATCTGGCCTAAATAAAAATCCACTCTTCACTGTCTGCAGATTTAGGTTTTATTCTTTGTGACAAGAGCTGACTGGATGTAAGTGAATGTCTCTCTCCTCAGAGCTGTGACACTGACATTGCATTCTAGTTATTAATAGACTCCTATCTGAACCAGGGGCTTTATGAGGTAACATTCTAAATATTATAATGAAAACTACTCCTTCAGCTACTTTTGTGGCCACAGTCTTATCATGAAACTTTGTAATAAGTTATGTCCAAATAGTCATGTATCAGAACTTTTACAGGATTTGAAAGCTTCAGTAAAATAATTTGATCAGTTGGAACCAAGGGAGACTCCTATTATCAAAAAACACTCTTTCAGGAAATTGATGCTATAGATAGTGGAAAACCCATTAGAAGATGTTTCAGCTATATGTCAGTTGCTCACCATCTTTATACATTTCCTTGGATAAGCCAATTAAATCTCCTGAGTATATTTTCTTATTTGTAATATAAGAAAGTGAACTATATTATTATTAATATACTTTGGGTCCAAATTTTCTATGATTCAATGAAGCAAAATAAAAATGTACAAAACATCAAGTTGTGTTCCAGCTAATATAGACTTAAACCATCTACATACACATATCCATATTTGATGTCGCATAGATTACATAAAAAATAGGAGAAAAAAAATGAGGGCCATTTTAAATTAAAGAAGGTTTATAAAGGAACCCTATAGTAATGCAAATATAAAGGCACTTTTATATGAATAATAAAAATAAAAACAGATACTGCTGGGGCTCAGGGCAGGCCACCCCAAAATATGCAAAAATGGCATATTGATTATTTTGAATTACAGTTACTTGAGAAACAGCTTCTGTGGGAAAGACACTCTGACCCTCCTCTCTGTCCCTCTGAAAGCAGTAAACATCTCTCCCATATGAAAGATACCCTTCCTGCACCAGGAAGTAAAAAGACATCATTATCATTAGAGAGAAAATTCAGGGCTGAGAAAGCTGTGTAAACAAACTTTGCTTAGTTGCTTCACTAATTAGTCCCCAGGTCTAAGTTCTACATCTTGTTGGTTATTCATAAATTTGTTTCTTTGTCCAAAGGTAGAAAAGTGCATGCTCTGGTCACTTCAGGGAATCTTGTATTTCAAGGAGCTCCCATACATACAAAATTAAAATTTGTTTTTCTCCTGTTCATCTATATTATGTTAATTTAATTATTAGGCTAGCCAGAAGAACCTGCAAGGGTAGAGGAAAAATTTTTCCTCTCTGACAACACAAAACATTGAGAATTTAACTTTAATAGCATTTCTACTGAGAAAGGGGCTTATTTATTCTTCATAAATTTAGTCAGACCCGAAGGCCCAAATTATTTCTCCAAACTAGAACAGGGTATATCTGGATTTTCACTGAAGAATCACATCTAAATGCAAATGGAAAGGTTTTTCCACATAATCCGCAGCAAAGTCAGGGAGAGGCTAGGACGTATATTCAGATTTCTTGAACTTTAATTTAGTTCCTTTTATACTTAGAGTATTTTCTTATGGAAAGTATCTTTCAAGTCCTTTTACAGTTTGAAAAATAAAAGAGAAAAAACATGTTTTAAAAGTATCTAATGGCTAATTGTTTGGAACTATCAAAGTGCTGTGTGTTAGTCCTGATGAATGAAATAAAAATAGATCTTGGCTGCTCTTCAGTTTCTGCAATGCAAAACATACATAATATAATTTATCTGCCTTTCATATAGACTTCAGGTTCTTAAAATTTTAATGTAGTTGTTCCCTTTGCACAAAAGCCTAATTTTACTTCCTCAACAAAATTGTTTAAACAATTCAAGTGTTTTCTGCTGAGATGTGAATCATTAGTCTATGTTGTGAACATGAAAACATACTGGAAATGAAGGAAAACATCCTGTAATTTTAACTCAGAGTATCTTCTTACTACTAATATAGATCAAGTACACATTGTTAATTGAGGTTTAATAAGCAGTAGCCAAAAGAAATTGTTATATGAGACTTTTTTCCCCTCCGATGTCAACACGCACTCTTTCAAAAATGCCTCAAAGAATAAAATTTTTTCCATATTATTTATTTTATTAGAAAACATGCAAAACAATTTTAATCCTCTCATGGATAGCAAGTAATAATTAAAATGCAATGAGTAACCAACCCCTACACAGCTGGTTTCCATCTTAGAGAGTCAGTCAAGGAGCCATTTCATTTATAATCACTATGACATAAATGGTCAAAAGTCAGCTTGTTGACAATTCTATCATCATATGCTGTGGGCTTAGATCTGGCTTGTCATTTCTAAGACTCTCTCCTGGGAAGTTGGGAAACACTTTGTGCTTAGAGTGAGAAAGAAAATTGTTTTTTGTACTTAACGTAAGAAAATAAAGTAATTTATTTGTGTTCTGAAAAGGGAAATAATAATAATAATAATATATAATAATTTCCCTTTAAAATGGAATTTAAAATATCTATATATGTGCATACACTCCATATATAGTCCTTTGTGTGTGTAAGTGGCCATTTCTATATAGTTACATAGATATAATTAAATAATTATATATAAGTGTATATATAATTATTTTCTATAAAAATTATTTTATTCCTTGCTCACACATTTTATTTAGTACTGTTTATCTCTACTGATGAAAATTCCATCCTACCAGAACATTCAAAATACAGATGTAAAGGTATTTGGAAGTTTTCTTGCTTTTATGACAAAATTTCCAAATGTTCTGTATTGCTTTTGGTGTTTTCTTCTTCTTTTCTTCTTCTTCCTTCCTTCTTCTTCCTTCTTCTTCCTTCTTCTTCCTTCTTCTTCCTTCTTCTCCTCCTCCTCCTCCTCTATCCTCCTTATCTGCCTCCTCCTCCTCCTCCTCCTCCTTCTTCTTTCTTCTTCTTCTTCTTCTTCCTTCTTCTTCTTCTTCTTCTTCTTCTTCTTCTTCTTCTTCTTCTTCTTCTTCTTCTTCCTTCTTTAAAGCTACATCCCCTTCTCTCCCCCCTCCTCCTCCTCCTCCTTCTATCCTCAGCTAACTTCTTTAGTGAAATTGAGTTGCTTTTGGTGGCAAATACTTGCATGACATCACACATACCCTCACATAGCAATGTGATATTGTCATATTGCAAAATCCTGAAACCTATAGCAACAGCATTCCAAATTATTTCCTTGATATCAAGCATCATGATAACTAAAAGTAAGAAAGCAGGCAGGCTGACATTGAGAACAAAAAAAAATGTAACAGAAAAGCAGAACAAAAAGATAGTAATAATTTAGAAACAAGAGCAAGGCAAAATAATAGATTTTTAAGAGATATTCACAATGACCATACATCATCATAGTTCTCTCAGATGAGAATAGCATTCAGAGTTTTTGCTTTCTGAACTTTTCTCATTCTTTAAAAACTTAGCTTGAAAATTGCTTCTTTCCTAATTGAAGTAGACATAAAGAAATGGAAAGATATTTCATGTTCATGGATTGGAAGAATCAACATAGTTAAAAAGGGTCATGTTACCTAAAGCAATATATAAATTTAATGCAATTCCCATTAAAATCCCAAAGGCATTTTAAAAAATGGAATAAAAAATCAATTTGTATGGAACCATAAAAGACTCTGAATAGCCAAAGCAATCCTGAGGAAAAAAGAACAAAGCTGGGGTTATCACACTCCCTGACTTCAAATTATGCTACAAGCTACAATAATCAAATCAGCATGGCGTTGGCAGAAAAGTAGACACAGACCAATGGAACAGAACTGAGAGTCTAGAATTAAATCCATATGTATATAGGCAACTAATTTTCAACAAAGGAGCCAAAAACATACAATGGAGAAAGGAAAACTTGTTCAATAAATGGCGTTGGGAAAATTAGTAAGCCACATGCAAAAGAATGAAACTAAACTGCTATTTGACAATATACACAAAAATTAACTTAATTTTAAATGGATTAAAGACTTAAAATAGGACCTGAAACAATAAAATACATGGAAGAAAACATAGATACTAAACGTATGGACCTTGGTGTCAGCGAAGCTTTTGTAAACTTGACCCCAAAGGCAAGAGAAGGAAAAGCAATAATAAGTGAATGGGAATACATCAAACTAAATTGTTTCTGCACAGCAAAGGAAAACATCGACAACAAAAAAAGGCAACCAACCTAATGGGAGAAGTTACTTGCAAACAATATGTGCAATAAGGGGCTAATATACAAAAAATATGAAGAACTTATACAATAACAACAAAAAACAAACAATCCAATTAAAAAATGGGCAGAGGACCATTTCCCAAGAAGACATACAAATGGCCAACAGATAAATGAAAAAATACTTGACCTCACTAGCTATACGGAAAATGCAAATCAAAACCACAATGTGATACTGCCTCACACCTGTTAGAATGGCTGTTATCAACAAGACAAGAAATAATGTTAGAGAGGATGTGGAGGATAAGGAATCCTCATATATAGCTGGTGAGAATGTAAACTGGTATAGCCACTGTGGAAAACACTATGGAAGTTCTTCAAAAAATTAAGAACAGAGCTACCATATGACCCAGAAATCCCTTTTCAGAGTATCTAACCAAAAAAATTTGAAAACACTTAATTGTAATGATATTTGTACCCACCCCTATGTTCACTTCAGCATTATTCATGATAGTCAAGACATGGAAAAAACCTAAGTGTCCGTCAATAGATGATTGGATAAAGAAGATATGGTACATATATTCAATGAAATATTACTCAGCCATAAGAAAAGATGAAATGTTACTCTTTGCAACAACGTAGATGGATCTTGAGATTATCATTCTAAGTGAAATGTCAGATGGAAAATGACAAAAACCATATAATTTCATTCATATGTGAGATATAAAACAGAAAGCAACAAACAAAACAAAAAAAACCCCAAACTCATGGACAGATAACAGTGTGGTGGTTGCCAGAGGGGAAGGGGGCTTGGCGGGAGGTTAAAGAGGGTAAAGGGGACCAAATATGTGGTGATGGAAGGAGACTAGATGTTGGGTGGTGAGCACATAATGCAATATACAGATTATGTATTATAGAATTATACACTTGAAACTCATATAATGTTATTAACCAGTGTCACCCCAATAAATTTAATAAAATTTAAAAATAAAATAAATGTTTCATTATTTTCGAATGAATATTTTTGCTCTGGCATGATACTGTGTGAATTTTTTAATGATATTTTCTGTAAAGGGATCTCCATTTTATATCTCCCATTATAAGGAGCCTGTAATGAATGAAACATTACAGATAAAGTGAAGTTTATAAATAAATTTAATAAAAAAAATAAGAATTAAAGAAAGAATCCCTTCCTTCTTGAAGCCATTGCTTCTCCTACAGTATGATTTATCCCAATAGTTAGTCTTGATGCCAAGTTGTTCATTGACAAGAATAATATTAGAATATTAATAATTATTAATAATATGAGATTATATTAGTTTAGAGAAATCATAAAATACATACAAGTTTGTAATAACTTTCTACTTACCAATGTCCACAGTTATTGAAAATTAAATTAAAATACAGTTCTTAAAAAAGCTGAGAAAAGCACTAAGAAAATTTCCTCTGCATCTCTGTAGAAATATGTTGACTATTCTAAGTGGGCTTGGCTTTGAATTTGTTCTGATGAGACAAGATTCTGTAAAATGGACCATAAATTTTAAGGAAGATAATTCTCATTAAAGTCAAAACAAGAAAGAATCAATTTAAGTTGCAACACATAATGCTTTGCTAAATATAAGTAGGGAAATATTCTAACATTGAGTGAATCTCTGGAGCAGCGAAGGAAAAGAGATACATGATTACTGCCTCTGATGAAGATGTTTAAGAATATTTATAGCATAATTTAAGAATATAATTGCCATTTGCATAGAAGCATATAGTTTAATGAACATATTTAAAATAAGGGAAGAGATCAGATAGCTTTTTGAAATTCTTTTTGGTGTTAGTTGGTACTGATTAAAGTTTGATTAAATGAGTTAGAAAAAAATATTAGTTTTTCTTTCTACAATTTAAAGGTTACCAATTTTTAAAAATTTCCCCAGAAGTCTCAAACAAGTTGACACAGAACAAACCTAATTTGTCTCTTGTCCTGAAAACTATTCTGGCATTTCCTGATATTACCACTGCCATTGGATCTATAATTAGGATTTCTACTCTGGGTAGCTTTCCAAGTGCAACTTGGAAATAAGGCTAATGTATGAGCATCCTGAACAAACGCCAGACAGTAAATGCAACTGGAAGGTAATAAGGTTGCCTTGGATAATTGGATTATATACACAATTGATGACAAGTTGCCTTTTTTTCCTGGTTCTAAACTTATCTATGAGAATATTGATCATTTTACAATGATGTTAAATCAGAGAATTAAAAACAACCTTGGAAGAGATCCATGACTCACTTTTTAGGTAGCCAATATTGCCATCATGTGAGTTTTATGAAAGATATTTTGGAATAAACATCTTTTCATCTCAAACTTTCAGTCAGGATGGCAGGTAGAGCGAAAAAATAATGAAAGGGAGGAAAAAGGAAAAGAGGAGAAGGAAGGAAGGAAGGAAGGAAGGAAGGAAGGAAGGAAGGAAGGAAGGAAGGAAGGAAGGAAGGAAGAGGAAGGAAGGAAGGAAGGAAGGAAGGACGGGAGGGGGAGGGAAGGGAAAAGAGGAACAAATCTACCATCATAAAACCTAATCCTAATGAGTTATTTGGTTCAGATAGAACAAAATCTCGGCTTTGGTTTTTCAGTCAGGATCTAAGGACAGAAAGGAAAGAATCAATCACTAAAATAAGAAGGCACTTTTTTTTCTGGCTTGTTAGGATAAACAAACATTATGTAATAGCCCCTGCCAATGTATTTTACTTAACAGAAAAGACCAAATAAAAACGCTCTGAACACCAAGATTGTGGGGGAGGATAACGGAAGAAAACAATATCCTTTATTGGGACTGTTATATTTTATTGCACGTATTACCAGATTTCTACAGAAGGAATAAAGCTGGCTTTATATTAGAGCCATAAACCCCTCAGTCAGGTTGGCAGGTAGATGGTTGCTAGCAGCATATTTCACCAAATGTACTCCCAACCATTCACATAAATTGGGCTTTTATTTTTGTCTTTAAAATTTAAGGCAAGATTGTCATTTGGATATTGTTTACAACAAAACCTAGCAATTATTTTATAAGACAAAGTAAAAAAGGAGAAAATTCCACTGCCCAATTTTCTGTTTAACTGTATATGTTGTTTATTTTATATTTTATGTTTATAGTAAATATAATATACCTATATGTTATATAAAGTAGCATTTATTATAATATGTTTTATAATTAGTGAGATCATATAACATTTGCTAAAAAAAATTAGAAAATCTTTAGCTTTCATTGTTTTCCATACTAATCTTCCTTTGACCAAGTCTCTTCCATCTATCTGGACCACCTGAGTCTTCTCCCCTTCTTTATGGCAAATGGAAGGCCCTACTCCTGTCAAGTGCCAATACCTCTTATTGGGGCCTCTCTCTACCTGCTTATTGAGTCTATTTCATCTGCAGGATTTTCCCCAACAGCTTACAGACAAGCTACGATAATCCATATCTCTCTAAAAAGACAAAAACAAATCTTTACTTGATTTCATATCCCTTTCTAGTCCTACCCTGTTTTTCCATTTCTCTGTGTAACCCAGAATCTCATAAGCATCACCTGCTATACTGTTTTTACATTCTTATCTTCCTTTCTCTTTCTAACTCACACTATTTAGGATTCTTTCCTTAAAGAAACAACTCTTGCTTAAGCCACAGAAGCCTCCACATAGCCAAAATACAATGGATCTCTTAGCTGTTACTGTGCTAAATTTCTTTGTTCTTTTCCAAACATCACACTTTCTTGTCCAGTGTTGTCTTCTGACCTCTGAAGTGCTCCTCCCCAGATCCGTTAACTGTTGCTTTTTGCTCTAAGCAAAAAGTTCTACAGAGTTCTACAGAGATTGGATGTCTTCGGTTTTGTTCTAGACTTTCTCACTAGGTGATCATATCTATTTCCTTGGTGTTCAGTAACATTTATGTGGTAGTGACTCATAAATTTGTGCTCTTAATTCAGACCACTCTTGTTATCTCTAGACTTTTATAAACAACCTCTTGTTGTCATCTTATGTATGTCAAATAACTTAAATTCCTTAACATATCTAAAACTAAACTCTCAGACTGAGAGTTTAGTTTTAGATATGTTAAGGAATTTAGATATGTTAAGTTATTTGTTTATAAAAGTCTCAAAGACTTTTAAAAAAGTCAAAGACTCAAAGACTGAGAGTTTAGTTTTAGATATGTTAAGGAATTTAAGTTATTTAAATCAAAGACTACAAATCTTTAAGTAAGTCAGTTCTTAGTGGCTCTACTTACCAGAAAATTGTGCAAATTCAAATATTTCTAAATTCCAGTTCAGGTTATACCTGTACTATGATACACCAACAGAAATATAAGTGGGAATAGTCAGTGAATATGCAATTATTTGAATAATCTGACTTCCCTTGTTTGCTAATATTTTAGAGACATTAGGGCAAATACTTTTAAAAATAACGCTATGATAGAGTTCACCTCAATTTAGGAAAGGCACATATATCTCATTTGCTGATTGTGTTCATTTCCATTTAGGAATGTCACATATGCTTTTTAAGCACTTACTGTAAAAGCAGGTTGGAAAATAGAAATTAAATAAGCTAAATAAAGTTTCACTTAGGAAAAGAACAGGTCAATAGACAATTGAAAAGGAAAACATATATCTAATCCAGAGCAGAACCGCAGTGAGACTAAAGGGTTCAGAGAAGGAGAATGGCAAGATGTTATAATATATTTTAAAGTTTATAAAATACTGTATAAAAATGAGTATATATAGTAATAGGCTGTTGATTTATGATACTTTATTGTGGTCAAAAACAAGTTGCTTTCTCAATTCTTTAAATTATTGTGCAAAATATATTAAATATATATTTTTTCTGTTGTTATAACCCTTCTAGAATCAATTTGGAAACATGTAATGCAGTTTAAATATGTTTGTTTTAGGTGACTTGTGTCCTATCAAAATTCATATGTTGAAGCCCTAATCCCCAGTATTACAGAATGTGAACTCACTTGAAAACATGGTCATTGCATAGATTACTAGTTAAGAAGAGGTCATATATAGTAGGGTGGGCCCCTAAGTCAATATGACTAATGTCCTCATTGAAGGGGAAATTTGGACACAGGCATGTACATATGGAGAATGCCATATGAAGATGAAGGCAGAGATCTTCAAAGGAACACCAAAAATGGACGGTAAACCACCAGATGCTAGGAGAAATGTGTGAAAAAGATTTTTCCTCATATCTCTCAGAAAGAACCAATCTCAGTTGAAACCTTCATTTGAAACTTTTAGACTCCAGAACTTCGAAACAATAAAATCTGTTATATAAGCCATACAGTTTGTGGTATTTTGTTAAGGCAGCTCTAGAAAACTAATATAATGTTCCAGTTTTTGGACTTCATTATCCCATTTCTGCGAATATATTCTAGATAAATAATCCCATGTCAATAAATGTATAGCAAAATAAAGTTTGTAGAAACATTATTCATAATAGCAAAGTTTTTAAAACTATACTACATCTATACAGTAAAATATTATAAATCCATTTAAATATATTTTCAGCAATTTTTCCTTAAAAATGATTTACTGGGATTTATAGATTTCAAGATTTTTAGAGATGAATGATAAAAGATAATACTGACCTCTTGGACTCAACTTGAATTAAACACACTGCTACAATTAAACTAATACAACTGAATTGTAAGCAATATTCTTAACTACAGTTTATTTCTGGTTTTTCTTAGTGTTCTTCCTCAAAGTTGAAGTCTTCTGTTGTTGATGATGATAGTGATTCAAGAAATTCTCTGTCAACTTGAGCTTTGGTACTCATGTTATGCAGAAACTTCTCAAAGTCATCTTCAACTTTGTAAGGTTTCTTGGCAGCCTTTGCTTGGAGGCTGTCAAGCTTCTTGTCCCTTCTTTCCTGCCACTGTCCTAAGAGTTTTATTTCTTCATTAATTCTGTGCTTTTCTATCCTAAAATCCTTTTGGTTCCTCGAAAACTGTCTTTTACTCCCTTTAAAATATCACAGTAAGTTGGAGCAGGTAGTGGTTCTCACATTTCAGTGAATTCAAATTTGGTTTTTCTAGGAGCTTTGAAAGTACGAGCTAGTTCATGAATCTTAAGATAATATAAAATTAGTGGACTCTAACCTCCAATATTGAAGAGCACACAGTTAACTCTGCACGAGTGCTGCTATAATGGAACTTTGTTGTTAGTCTTGATAATCTTGATTCTTCCTTGAATGTAGACATTATATATGTTTTGGGTTCTTTAGAATTTTCATCACGTTGAAGTTTATAACCTGGGCTCTGGCAGAGGGACAGCAGCTCAGGAGGTGCCGGGGACATACAGGGAAAGGCTAAGTTGTGTGGCTTCAAGTGAGGGATGGAGGGACAGCCGCCATTGTCTCTTTATTGAGCCCTCTTTCTGTGGCTAATTTTGAGCAATTTTTAATGACATAGGCAAAAGCTTATTCTATAATGTTAAGTTTAAAAATAACCACTGAGACTTCAACTTGTGCTCAAGATGGAGTAACATGGTTTGGATTTACCTTACTGCCTGAAACAACAAAAACACCCGACAAAGTATGTGAAACAGTGACACTCAAGATATAGAACAGCGGACAATGAAAAATAATGATCCTTGAGAGATGGGAAGCAAATGAGGTGAGCCCTATGATTTGCCCAACTTACTGCCTGGTAAAGGTTTTCAGGCTGTCGCTTAGAGAGGGAAAACCCTGGCTGAAACTCTGAGTTGATGAAACCAAGCTGGAAGTTTCAAGAAGCCAAGGCTGGTAGAGTTCACAATACCACAGAGTATCATAGAGAAGAAAACAGCACAGACAGTCAATTCAGATTTACAGGTGGTCCCTGGCAGTATTCAGCTGAGTTCTTATTAGCTCATGCATGTGAGGAAACTTCTAGTAGCTGGAGAAAAGAATCACCTGAAAGGATTAGAAAAAAGTAGTACTCAGACTGGACAGGACTGGAATTAATATTTGTTCCTAGCAAGACTGAAAAATTCAGAAATTCATTGATCGTCAGCTGAGTACTAAGTGGTATCTTGACTTAGTAGTGGGGAGAAATAGACCTTCGGCTAAATTTAATATTGGCCTATATAACAAAGACTAAGAGAAAGACCAGTGAAAAAGAGTATCAAATTGTGGCCAAGTAACTAGATGATGTCCTAGAACAAAGTTCACAGATATTGATAGGAATACAAAAAAAAAAAAAAAAAATTCAACATGGAACAAGAATAAATTACAATTTCTGATATTGAATGAGAAATGACTGAGCATTCAAATAAGCTGAACATAAAACTCATAATGAGAACTCAATCAATTAAATCTGACTCAGAAATAACACATATGAGAGAATTAGTAAAGACATTAAAACACTTATGACTATATTTTATTACGTTCAAGAAGCTAGACCAAAGACTGAAATTGTTTCACAGAAACATGGAAGATTATATATATTTAAATAACCCAAATTGAATTTGTAGAGATGAAAACTATAATATCTGACATGAAAAATACATAGTCTAGGGTGAATGACAGATTATATATTCCAGAAAAATACTGATGAACTTAAAGTCATAGCAACAGAAACTATCTAAACTGAAACAGAGTGGAAAAAAATGTGAACAGAAAATCAATGCATTTTAAAATAAATAGAAGTTAAATATACGTGCAACTGAAGTCATGAAAGGAGAAGAGAAAGGACAGTGGGAAAAAATACATTCAAGAAATAAAGATTAAATATTTGCTAAATTTAATAAAAACTGTAAATGCATAGATACAAGAATCAGTCTGAACCCCAAATGCAAACCACACCAACTTACATCATAATTAAACTGTTTAAGACCAATGATAAAGAGAAAAAACTTACAAACAATGAAAGAAAATAAACAGTACTTACAACAGGAAAATATATGATGACAGTATTTGGAAACAGAGGGAGAGAGAGAGAGAAAGAGAGAGAGAGGGAGAGAGGGAGAGAGAGAGAGGGAGAGAGAAACATTTTTAACGTATTAAAATATCACTGTAAACCTGGAAATCCACACGCAGCAAAAAATATCTTTCAGAAGCAAAGGCAAAATACTTATTCAAACATACAAAGCTCAAAGAATTCATCACCAGCTGAAAGATGCTATAAGAAAAATTAAAAGAAGTCATTCACACAAGGAAAATTATACCAGATGAAAATGTGGATCCACACAAATGAATAAAGAGCAGTGAAAACTGTAACAACTATGGCCATAATTAAAACTTTTTCTTATTACTTAAATCTTAATTTTTAAAAATTGTTTAAAGCAAAAATAACAATGTATTATAGAATTTATAACACCCAGGGAAAAAATGTCTGATAATAATATAGAGACTTGGAAGCAAGAAAAGGAAGTATATTTTTATAAAGTTCTTGTACTACATATGAAATGGTATAATGAACTGGAAGACGGATAATGATAAATTAAATATTCATGCTATAAACAATAAAGTAATTAACCACTAAAATAACATTTAAAAGATTAATAGCTAATAAAACAATAAAGGGAATAAAATGGCACCATAAAATATACTTAATTTATCCCATAGAAGGCAAAAATGAAGGAGATCAAAATAACAGTTGGGATTTTTTTTTTAAAAAAGTACAAATAGTAAGATTGTAGATTTAAACCCAATGATAGCAATACTTTCCTTAAGTATATATATTAAGTGGTAACGGTGTCAAAACAGAGAACTAGATCAATTGAACAGAACAGAGTATGAAGAGATAGAGTCATGTATTTATTATGCACAACCGATTTTGAGCAAGAGTATAAAGAAAATTCAGTGAGGGGAAATAATAATGTTTAAACAAACAGTACTATAACAATTGTATATCCATATGCAATAAAAAAAGAAAAAAATCAATTCATATCTTGTCCCTCGTACTAAAATTCACACCAATGAATTATAAACCCAAATCTAAAATTTAAAAACTTTTAGAAGAAATTATAGGAAAGAATTTTTTTACCTTGACTTAGGCAAAGATTTTAGTGCAATACCCAAAGCACAATCTATAAATTTCTTTTAAAAAATGGCTAAATTAAACTTCATCAAAATTATGAATTTCTGCCCTTTTTAAGAATCTCTTCAGAGAATGAAAAGGTAAACTACATATTTGGAGAAAATATTTGTAAATCACATGTGTGCAAAAGGACTTGTTTCCAAAATATAAAAAAGAACTTTCAAAACTCAATAGTAAGAAAACAAATAAGCCAATACCAAATAGACAATTTGCATAGACTCTTCGCCCAAGAAGGTATATTGATGACAATAAAAGCACATACTCAATATCTTTAGCCATTAGAGAAAATTAAATAATAATAATAATAAAAAGATAATACCATGTAATTACTAGAATATTTGAGCAAAAGAATTCAGACGTGCCATCTCCCAAAAAGAACACATAGTGCATAATTTTATTTATAATAAATTCTAGAAAGTGCAAGAAAAGCTAGAATGACAAAAAACAGATCAGTCGTTGCCTTGTGATGGGGAGAGGGTAAGAAGGTTATGCAGGAGGAATACAAAGGGGCATGCAGAATTTTGGGAAGTGATGTATATATTCATTACCTTTTTTTCTACCTTTTAAACTCTGTTGTATTTAGAATTCTAGGTCATACTTGTTGAATTGTAGAGTATTTCACCAAGGAATAAATTATATATTATCTAGCAGACAATCTTTAGAATTCGAAGTATGACTTTGTTGCCACTGTTTAGTTTCAGGATATATGCAACAGTTTACATCCAACTGGAGGCTGTTTTTCTTCTTTAAAAGAGGTTTCTTATTTTGTTTTGTCTCGTTTTGTTCTGGTTTGGGTCACAAATTTCTGGACAAGAGTTAACTTATTTACTGGTGTCGCTCAGTAATGCACCATACTTATTTCTTTTTCTTTTTTCTTTTTGCCTCTTTCTCCACCCCCACCCCCACCTTTGAGAACCCCAATCTGTTCATTATCCTGATTGTGATGATGGTTTGCCAATGTTAAAACATTTCAAATCATGTGAATTTAATGTGTTGTTTATTGTATGTTTATGTACTTAAATAAAGCCGTTAAAAAAGGCAAAATACAAAATGTTGGTAGTTTTATTATTTGAGTTATATAAAGCTTCTGGTCAAGATGAAAGTGTACGTAAATGCTATGCTTGCCTCCTCCCATAACTACTTCAAAATTACAACTAAATTCTAGAACAATCACCGCTGAGAACCACCTGAAGGCTAGCTGAACAGAATTCCTATAACTAAGGATAAAAAGAAGCCACATCAAGACTGGTAAGAGAGGCAGATTGAGAAATGGATTTGTCCCACACCCATGTGTGGCAGTTAAGAATTGGGAGAGATGTCTCTGCTGCAGAGGTCCCCCACAAGGAGCAAAAAGTCCCAGCCCAATACCGGGCTCCCAGAACACAAGTGCTGGGAAGCGTCCCTACAACATCTGGTTGTGAAAATCACCAGGAATCAGTCCAGGTGGGACAGAGGGCTTCTGTAGACCCAGAAATCCTCTTAAAGGGCCTAAGCACAGACTCACTCATTCACAAACACTCACTCTAAGCTCCAGAGAAGGAATAGCGGCTTGAAAAGCATCAGGAAGAAAGGGGAGAAACTGAAATGTCTGGCTTTAGAGCAAAGACTGGAAGAGCAGCTCCCTCCAGGACTAAAGTGCTAGAAGGAGCCATTGTTCTTTTCTTGAACCCTTCCCTGACTCAACCTGCAGGCACAGGCAGGCACCAAATCTGAGCTCTCCATTAACCTAACTCTGCTCTTGCCCCACCCTGGTGATTCTCTGAGACCCTGCCCCAATTCATACACCTAGCCCAAACCTCTTTCAGAGGCTAATCCACACAAATGGTTAGTTAGCCTGTCTCGGTCCATGCTGTAAACTTCTCTGAAATCTGTCAAAGTCCACAAACTCCAAACAAACAGTGTCTGGCCTCAGCATGTCCTGTACTTCTTGCTAAGCAGCACCAAGCCTGGCACTAGTGGCAGCCAACCTAGGTTCATAGCATAACCATTCCCAGGCACCTCTAAGCCTAGCACAGGCAGCTACCAACCGCAGATCGGTTTGAATCTCCTACCAGGTGGCCCTTGGCTGGACACAGGCAATGGCTGACATTGGCCTGCACTAGAGCTCCTCAAAAGCGGCCTAGAACCAACACACCTGGTGGCTGGCTTCAGACCACACCAGAGCACCATCAATTCACATCACAAACAACGTACTCAAAAGGTGGACCTGGCAGGCACTAAAGCTCTGCTAAAGCAAATCCTGCTCTGTGGGGGCAGCCCCTGAACAATAGCTTGTTTGCTGTAGTCATGGCTGGTCCTTATGGCCAGTCAGCCATAAAGGCCAGTCAGCCTGAAGGTCAATCCCACCCACTGAGGTGCCAACAGCAATCAAGGCTCAATAACAACAGGAGGGCACACTCCACCCACACAAGGGACACACCTGGAGCACCCAGCTAACACTCAGGTAAACAGGGACACTGTGCCACTGGGTCCCACAAGACACCTACTACTTAAGGTTACTCTGCCAAGACTGGGAGACATAGTGGATCTATAAAAATACAATGCAAATGATAATCACAGAAAATCATTTTTATCACTGAAATAAAATATACTAGAGTTTTAATAATGGTATCATGAGTGAATTTTTTTCTTCTTACATTGTTATGAATATATTTGAAAAGGCATATGTAACTTTAATCTTCAGAAAAAGTACATTTTTAAAAGTAAAAACATGCTAAGATTTAACTATAAACTAACTTCTGTTTCAAGTTTAAAGTACAACTAACTTTACTCTTAAGTTTAATATATACCTTTCTTTCTTCTTCTTCCTTTAAATGAAAAGCCAACAGTAATACAGTTATCTGTAAGACAGCCACCTACAAAGTCAAATCCTCAAAGAATACTAAAACTAGACAATTTTTGTTAGCTATAGGAAAACAAGTAAAAACTTTAGTTATAAAATAATAACTCAATATGCTTAAGATTGTGCCTAATGCTGGATGACGGAAAGAAAGTTTTTCTGTTGGGCTTCTAGGGCTGTGAAGAATTAAGATTTTCATTGTGAAGCCAGATCTACAAGAAAAAAGAAATCAGTTAAAGGAGACTAATTAGTCAGGTGAAAACTAAAATAAGATGGCAAAAAGACATGAGAAAACGGAAGAGGCAGTAGAAGAGGCAGCAGTGGTTGGAACTTGGAAACTGAAGATGAAACAGAGGTGGAAGACACACAAGGCTGACTTTCTGCCTCGATGATGTCTCTTTCATCCTTCCCCATCCTTCTCAGAGTGTCACTGGGATAGAATTTGAAACATGCATCTTCCCTCACAACCGTATATTTAAACTTTATTTTGACATTTCCTTTTTTTCTGAATATTTTTCACATTTGTGTACATATTAGATTCTCCTACTATATATTTAGTTTTTCTAAGAACAGGGATCATGTCTTTCTTCTTCATAACTTACTCTTCTTGCTCCCAACTTTTCATGTATGAATGCTTAGAAAAGTGCTTTTCGAATATTGAGCTAATTAATAGATATTCAGCGTGCTCAATATCAAGAATATAAATATTTTGTGTTTCTATGTAATGGGCCACTGATTCCCCTGCATAGTCTCCGTCTTCCTGTCTCAACGTTGCAGGGGAGGTGCAGATACACTGAACACATTGTTAAAGTGTTGAAGGCTAGGGGTATCTTGGCCTTTCAGTGTCACACGAGCATCACATTCATGAAGGCTCAAGGATATTACCCATGTTCTGCTTAAAAAAATGTAGGAAAATAATATAGTATATTTTTATCTTTTGTAAAAAAATAATTTAAATGCATAATTTAGAGAATCCGATTATCTGAACTAGCCTACAGAAGAGGCAACAGTGGCTACAGAAATCAACACTGAAGACAAGATTGAGATGGAAGAAATATGTAGTTCAGATAATGCTTAACAACTGAAGCATTATTGGACTCTTTCAAAACAGAGATCCCATTGTTATGATTCAATTGGAAGGATGTTCCTTCCACTTTCATCTTTCAATACCAGTGCTTGTTAACTAAGGAAAGCTCAATGTTAGAATCCTTTGTCTCTTTGTTTCTGCTGTAAGCTCTGAGAACTCTTTCATATGTCTATATGACAATAAGACACAGTCTAAAGAAACTGCAGTATTCTATTTTATCAAGATGTTTAAATGGAGGCCATATGGTTCATCTTTCTAACAGCTAAGACAAAATAAGGCTTTTAATTTGATCGCAATTTATGTCCTCAGTGATGTCATTCCTATTCAGTGGTGACTATGCTCTAGGTAAAATATAAAACACTATTAATGGCGGATAAATGCCCTCTCTAGTTAGGCATTCATGGAGATAGCAGAAAATCAACAAGAACAGATCTCGGAAAACAAAATTTACTCTTTGGGAGGCAATTTTAAAGCCCAGCCCAACTAACCTTCGAAACACAGTAATTGTAGATCATCTCTTGCTTGAAAATTTTCTTTCAATTATAATATGAAAATCATAAAAAGTAGAATGATTCATTTAAATTCAAAATACCACTGAAGAAATATGAAAAAACATTTTAATTCAGTTGTTCAGCTAAAAATTGAAGAGCAAATAAGATTCATTCTTAACATTATTTGCAGAATCCTATTAGGGTGCTTCACTATGACACACAGTCAAGGCTGTCTTATGACATTTTGTTGGTTACGTAAAAGATTAAGTTGCCAAGGGCAACCGTATCTGAAATGACTGGAGGATAACTGGAATAACTAGATTCATATCATGGGGTGATACAGGCTTCTGGAGTTGGAGAAGATATACTGAGGAAGGATAAAAAGGAAGTAGGAACAAATGGAAGTCATAATATGAGTTAAATTACTATAAAAGGGGAAATATTGAGAAGTTAGAAATGCTATAAATAATAGAGAAGATTTTGAACAAATCGAAGACAACACCAAAATTTAGCTTCATAAAAGAAAGGGTCTTACTTTTGTTGAAACACACCTGCAGAAGTAGTATAAAAATTAAAATATATCACTTGAGTTATATTTTCTAAACAATGAGTCCCATTTTTATTTGTAAGGATACATGTCGATAATATGAATCTTATAAAAAGACTGAATTTTGTTAAAGGCATGTAATAACATCTTGTAAGTTTGATTTTTAAAGGAAAAATAAGAGGAAATGCCCCATTTTTGCCAATTTGTTAAATAGGCAAATTTTATTGCATTCAAAGTGTATCCTTTATCACAGTCTATTTGCATTATACTGCATTGTTTGCCTCTCTCAGTAAACAATAAGCTTCTAAAGTGTAAGCTGTGGGTTTTGGTCATCTTGTGTCCCCACAATTCCTTGCAATTTATGTAAGATATTGAATAGTGTTTTGCATAATACATTGCTGAGCAGTCTACTGACTGTCTGAAGAAAGTTTCTCTGGGCGTCAGTCCTACAAAATTACAGCATAGAGAAATAGAGATATACAGTTGACTCTCATTATTCATGGTAGGTAATGATCTTTATAGTGGCCACAAACACCGAATTAGTGAATACTGAACCATGTCGGGAATATAGAGGATTAGCAAGCCTCTGGTAACATGTTCATCAACTGTGCTATCCATAACCTTTTTTCATGTGTGTTTCTGTTTAAAGACATGTTATTTAATACATATTGTTGATTCAATAACATTGAACTCAGGGCCAACAGTACCGTAAGTCATGCCTGAACAAAGCTTATCTAACACACGTATTTTCTCTGTAAAGCTTTTTTCCACTTAGAAACGCTAGACAATACTATTCTTGGGGCCATGTGAAATAGTAAAATTACCAACCACAATGAGAAAAAAGTGGCAGTAAACAGACTGAAAAGGACACTTGTTTACAGCATGAGAGCTAAAATATGAAGGCAGTATGTCGCCTTGTTCAAAATTAGGGGAGAACATGCGAGTCAGGCAGTGAGAATATTTTGCTACTCTGTACATGTTTGTGAATGACTAGAAAGCACCACGAGTATTAATTTTGGGGTTGCAAGTAAATGTTAGCAATTAGATGGAGCCTGTAAAAAAATGAGGATCAACTGTCTGAGGAAGCTGAAGATGAGATAAAATGAAGGTAGGCAGGGACTGCAGAATTAACCTGACCCAGTTCAGCATCTAAGTCCAAATTCAACTGAATATTCATTTTCCTATTCTGCTCAAGTGCTACTTTACCAGGTTGGAAAATTTGTGATGTACTTGTGATTTCTAGTGGAAGTCCAAAATATAAGTGGTTTTCTGGATTCGGCACCTGTTGCTCTGCCATGGATTGACCTGTAATACTCACCGTAGAAGGCTATTGACATTTACTGAGAATGGAGCGTACTGCTAGCTGTTTGTCCCTTCAACACTTCTTTACCAATAAAACTCTGATTTGTTGGAGGAGGACAGCAATGTGCTCAATAAAAAAGTGACATTCCCAAACCCCCTTGTAGATAGGGTGGTTAGATATCCAAGATCTGGTCAATAAGAAACAAGTAAAAGTTAGCGTGGTTTTCAGGGAAAACTTTTAAAATGGGAAGATTCAATTAGCATAGACCTAGTTACCTATTTAGCCTGAAATAAAGATATAGGAGGTGAAGAATCAATAACCGCATGACTTCAAATTACCTTGACTTTGAATGACAATTCTTCACTAAGTCTAGTGAAGCAGAAACATGAAACGCCTAGGTTTCTGATGATATAATGGAGGTGCCATACCAACTTTCTTCCAGATTTCCGACTGGAAAGAAATAGAACTAAATATTTCTAAGATTTTTGTTTGTTTGTTTTTGTAATTCTATTTTCATTGCTGAATGCATTTCCTTTCCTTCTTTTATTTTTATCCTCTTAAGTCTTTCTTGAACTTTGTCAGTTCTCCTTATGATTGTTTAATAATTCTATTTTCAACTTTTTTGGTTTTGGGTTATTATTATATTCTTCCAAAGCTTCTATTCTTTCCTCTATTTCTCAGTTTGTTTTTTGATCCACTTGCTCAGAATTCCACTCACAGTGGAATACTTCTTTTGGGATACTTGATGGCTATTTCTATATTGAGAGCTCTGGAGATTAAAAAACAAACAAACAAATGAAAATAACGGCAACAACAACCTGTTTTTCCTCCTCTGCTGGATGCTAAACTATTCAGGTAATTTGCCTTCACCAATTTGTACTTTGGGAGTTAGAGCACTTTTTCATCTAGTATTGTTGAAAATACTGTCCATAGATATATATATATTTTTTTTGCCATCCTCGTTGCTCTGTTTTAATGAAAGTACTTGAGCAGATTAAAATGTGATAGCCTCTGTCATGGTCCTGTCTCTCTCAAAAGTTTAATTTATATTCTGCCTGATGATAGTATACTCTGCAAATCCGTGCTTTTACATACATTCCTTTATCTCTCCTTCAGAAAGCCGTTAGAGATAAGTATTGTCATTAGTTACATTTTCAGGTGACAAAAGGAAATCCAGAGAGGTTAAGTAATTTGCCTGAAGTCACCAAGATATAAATTGATGTAACCCATGATGTAACCCAATGAGCTTTTCTTAGCTCATTCCTAAGTACAATATAAACCCTTTAAAAACAAATCTAAAACAACATTTCACAATTGTGGTCTTGCAGAGTACTCTGTGCCTGGCCCTAAGAAGATCATAGGGAACGTCACAACTTTTGACTAATCACTCATTCTAATACATGGCTGAAAGATTTTAGGTGGAACGTAATGTGGTAAATAAAAAAAAAAAAAAAGTAAGTATTTTTGTTTGTAATCGTCTAGGCACACTTTAGAGTATTCTTCCCCATGCCTATCCTCATGAAGCATTGCAAACATAAATATCCTTGGAGATAAAGAGAACACCTGGCTATTCTCCGTCTTATAGTATCGTAACCGTTTGACAGCACAATTTATAGTTCTGTTTACAAGGTTAATAATTCAGGTTTCTTTACTTCTCTACATAGGGCTTTTTAAAAACAAAAATTCTTGTATTCCTTCTTTAAACTTTTCTCAGATCCCTTTTCTGCAGCTGTGCGCTCTCCTGTAATAGTTTTGTATTTTCATTGGCACTTGCATGTGTAAAATAATGTTTTTCTCTTTTCCTCGTTTTCTTCTTTCTGTTGTTTTCTTTGGATGTTATTTTCCCCTTTGAACTAAGAGAACAGAGGAATATAGGGTATTGGGTTAGGGAGAAGATAAAATGGTATGTACCATGTTTCAGTTGCTGAGCCAAGTAATTTTCATTTAATATCTAAGTTAATCCTTGAATGGCTGTTTCCTCCACGACACCACAGCCTCAGCCCAAACAGTAGCTCTTTAGATAGATTTTCCCTGATTCATAGCTAAATCCACAAGCCCTTTCTTTTTCTCTTCCCCTGCCTCCTATTGAACAGTGTTCTCTTTTATTTTCCTCAAAGCATTATTTTCCATTCTCTGAAATTATCTTAATCATTTACTACTACCCATGTTTACTTTCTCTTTTCTAACATTAGAAAGTAACCTTGTCAAACAGGGTTTGGGTCTCTCTTCTCCATCACTGGATCCGTAGCTCCTAGACATTGCTGGACACACAGTATTTGCTCAATAAATATTTATTAAACAGATAAGTGATTAGATAAAGGAAAGTACAAGGAACTCTGTGTAGGCAGAGGCCAGGATCTCAATAGAACCAAAATGTTTATAAGGATAAAATTTTGAACAAGAGAAGAAAGAAGACTGACAAGAAAAGCTTAGATAATAGAGGTAGAGCTATATGTTCTTAATTCTTCCAGGGTAATGCGCAATGGATCATAAAATTAAAATAAATAGGCCGACAACTGTATTAAACATACAGTCTGTTTTATAGATTTTGTAGAATACCCTCTGCTATTTTCCCTCTGCTCAACAGATTATGTTTTTCTTATTAAATTGATAAGTAACTTGTCCTATTGAGACTCACTTTCTGGATAAACTCCAGTCACATGCTAAATAGTGATTATGAATATACCAAGGCAAGGCAAGGCTTAATGCTACCTCATTTACTGTCTAATAAGCATAATTTACTCGATGAACATTTGTTTTCTCAACTCATACTGACTTAGTATTAATTCTTTCACACTGGGATCTAGATATAGAAAACTCATGCATTATCGAGTAATTATTGTTTTGATTACTGAGAGGGTCCACATGAATATGTTTAGTTTTGCTGAAATATGTGCTTATCTAAGCATATTGTGTGGGAGACCCAGAGCTTTAATTTTGAGTTTGCCAGTATTTCTTTTGTGAGGTATCTGGGCTATTTGCATTACTCAGTTGTGTTAGTTTAATAAATAGGAATATCTACTACAATGAGAAGTACACTTTCTTCTCTCAATATAACTCTGTCTATCTGATGCCAGTAGTAGTATTATTATATTTTCAATATCCAATCAATTAGGTGTTCATAAATTTGAGTACTGTGATTTATTTAGTAGGATAACTGAAAATAACAAACTATTTTGCTTCATAATCTTGATGTGATCTATACTAAATATCTTCAGGCACCTAGAAAAATAATGCAGAATGCCTATAAAAACTTTATATCATTCTAAAATTAGTCTTTATCATATTACTTTTATAATATCAGTATTCAAAATTCTTTTTCCAATTATATTATGAGCTAGCTTATTTATACAAAGTACACTCACTGAAAACAATTACAAATATTTTATGAACTATGTTTTAAAAGTACTTTTTAAAATATTGAAAACTGACAATAGAGTAAGCAATTATAGAGCCAAAATCTAAATTAAGTGGGAACACAGACAAGTAAATAGGGTTTTGAGACTGAGGGCATACTACCAAACCTCATGAACTTGAACTTAAGTTTTGGTAGTATTTGGGCACGAAGGAAAGACTATTTGACACTAAACAGAGCTGACCAGGGTGAGAGTAGGGAACATCATTACTGGAAAGTTGTAATTGCTAGAAATTCCTTCTACAGTCCAAATCTAAATTTCCTGGTTTTACAAAACAAAACAAAACAAAACAAAACAAAACAAAACATCATGTTATGAACTTACAATGAACTTACAAAGTACCTTATGTGAGAAGCAACAGAAATAAAAACAAATAGACCCCAAAGACTTCAAATACTGGAAGTATCAAAATAAAAAATAAGACCAATGTTCTCACTACATTAAGAAACTAAGCAAGGAATATGTATCTATAGCAAAAGGTTATAGAAGACTTTTTTTTAAAAATAGAAATTCTAGAAATAAAAAACATATCTAATATTAAAAACAAAAAGGTTAACTATATAAGTCATTTTGAAATACCTAAAAAGAAAATTCATGAGCTGGGAGGTAGGTCTGAAGAAACTACCCAGAATGCCACATAGTGAGGCAAAGTGATAGAAATATAAATAAAGTTAAAAGATAAAGGGTTTAATGTACATATAATCAGAGTTTTAGAAGGACGAATAATTTCAAAGCTTGGAGAAGCCTAATCAATCTTAAAGAATTCTTTCAGAAGAAAATTTATTTCAGATCGAAGGGCAAAAAGGAATAAAGATCTAAAAAAGCAGTAAATATTAGTTTTGTCTAAACAAACTTTGGTTGTATAAAAAAATAAAATTATGTCTCATAGGATTAAAAAGCAAGAGAAATAAAATATCTAGTAACATCATATAAGTCAGGAAGTGGTTAAATGAATTGTGTTAGTTTAGGACCTCAAGAAGCATATATCTAATGAGATCAGATATGCAAGTGATTGATTGAAGGAAACACCCTAAAGAATAAAGCGAAGAGAGCTGAGAAGGTGGGGAGAACAGTCAGACTGCAATACAGGTCTCCCATGTGGCAGGAGAGGAGGTAGAAGGAGCATTGGGTAGGAAGATCAGACTGCAGCACAGATCTAATATTTCAACCAGGCCACTGGGGAGTTCTCAAGCAAGAGTTGTCCATTAGAGGAATCCTGCATCGGGCAGTAATGGACTGACTTTATAACCCTTACTGTGGTCTTTTGGGGAAAGCATGAGAGTAGCATAGGGGATGCATGGCCATGACATGAAATTGGTAGAAGATCCTAGAAGATCCAAAGAGGCAGTAGCTAGGGCTGAGAATCAAGTATGCTCCCATGGCAGAAGATGCAAGAAACATATTTCTGTCTCACTTTGAGTTATATTTTCTAATATCTTTGTATTTTGGAGGAAGGAGGAAGAAAAAAACACGGACAAGTGTAAATTTTAGTAGGTTAGACACACACATTGTAATTTCCAGACTATTCATTAAAGTAATAAACAGAAGTATATTATTTCTAAACCAACAGAAGAGACAATGGAATAATAAAAAGTAATTTCAGAAGAAGGCAAGAAAAGGGAAAGGAAACAAACAAAATAAAACAGAATGAGTAAGTAAAAACCATAAAATAATATGGTAGTTACAAGTAAAATACATCACTTTTATATCAACTGTAATGAACTAAATGTTCCAGTTAAAAACATATTATTCAACTGAATCTTAAAAAACAAAGTGTATACTTTATGAGAGTCTCTATTCTAGATTCTACTTCTCTTAAAATTCTTTTTTCTTTCAAAAATATTTTTTAGCATTTTCTTGCTCTAAGAATGAACATGGAAATAACTAAATTCCATAGAAAAATTAACTTAGAATTTGAAATTTTTTGGAAGATTTAAGTAGTACATCAGCGATTTTTCTTTAGTAAATTTGGGTGGATAGGGAAAGGTCAAATACTCTGAATTTTCATGACAAAAGAATAATAACTGTTTAAACTGTTTTTATCCCTGAAAAGAAATGGCGATACTTGTAAGTATATTTAATTAGACCATCAAAATTAAACCAGAAGTTTAAAATTTTATTTGGTGACAATGGATATAGTAAAACTAAATCATTAAGTTCTGTCATTACTGTAATTAATAATACCCTGAACAAGCAATAAAAGGAAATATGAAGGATTATATATCTCTCTTTTTCTAATAAAAGGGAGCATAGCTTTTCCTTAAGAGTGATAGACTTTCAAAAAATTTTTTTTGGCATGGATAATGGATGCATATTCAAGAAATACAAACAATGAGATGAAATGAGTCATAGCTGTTTACTAGAAGATAAAGAAATGATCTTAACAAATTTTTATTAACGGGCCAATGGATTCTTTAAAATGCAAAAGCCAATGTACATTTTGATCAGCCCAATTCAATTTTGGTAGCACAACAAAGTTGGTTTAATGAACTCCACAAGCACACTTTGCAACTCTGCTAGCTCATCGTCATTTTAACTGTGATCTCTGTCTTCAGTTCCCAAACGTTTAAAACTCAGCTTCAAACCAGAATTTACTTTCGATTTTTCTCTAGGATGGCTTTCTTCACTGCTGTGGCCAGTCATTACCGATACCAGGCTGGCAGCTGAACACACCGACGCCTGTGTTATGGACTGAACCTGACATTCTTTCCATCAATAAAGCCAAACATCCTGAGGAATTAATAGGCTATTTATAAATCCATATTAACAAGAAGCAGGTTTCGAAAGCTTCCTTCATTGTGAAGCTCTAAATGGATATTCTTTTCTATTAAGAAAGATTGTATATACAAATGTTGTATACACAAATCTTGACTGTGCAGCATTTTCAATCATATCTTATTTCCTTTGTCCACATATCACGGGAGATTTTGTTGGAAGATATGTTAGGAACTTCTAGGTAATACTTATTTCCTTTGACCAATGGTTCCTGTGCTTTTTTAAAACAGAGGATAAGGCCAGACAACATTATTATTTTCTCTCCTCTCCTCTCCTCTCCTGTCTCTATCGCCCGCCCCTCCTCCTCCCTCTTCTCCTCCTTCTTCTCCTCCTCTTTCTTCTCCTTTTCCTTCCTCTCTAGATATTTCCTCTCCAGATATCAGCAAAGCAAAAACAAAAAAAAAAAAAAAAGCTTAAAAGAGAGTACTGTTTTTTTTTTCTTTTAGTGACGTCAATAAAATTCTGACTCTTTAAGAATATAAAATTTTTAAAAAAGTAGTTTCATTAAACCCTTTGTGTTGAGGCTATGCTTTGACATTCTTTTTAAAAGACAAAAAAGAGTCTCGAATGACATTTGATGATGTGCCAACAGCTAATAAGGGAGATGTCATCTTGATTCTGAGGGCTTTCTATGTCATTGAGGCTGGTCTAGGATTCTGACCAATTTTCACTTTTGAAGGCTCCCTTTTGTTAAAAGGGTACCACTTGGTTTTGTATGATATTAAAATCCCATTCGCTGTCCAAAGAGATAGTCAGGAGTTGTCTAACACATCCTTCTAGACAGATCATAAGATCCTTTCAGTTCTTTTAGAGAATATTGAACATTATAATATGGGACCATGAATCAAACATTTACCATGGTGGAACTTAAAAGAACAGGGATTATTTAAAGTTGAGCTAGGAAAAGGCAAGGCTTACTAATTTAAATTAAATGAGATACTGTATGTGAAATGGTTAGCACATAGTTTATTCATTGGAGTAAAAAACACTTGTTTAACCTTTGCAAGAAAGATTTTTTTCCTCTCATAGTTTGATGATAAAGTGGGTATATACCATCACCTATCTATCTACTCTGCCATATCGATTTGTTAGGGTTGGTAAGTATTGCTGTTGTTTCTCCCCAACAGAACCACAGGAAACTTTCTACCAGCCTTGACCGGTCCTCCGCCAATCCATTGCTTCATATGGTGGGGGGCAGAACCCAAGGCCAAGAGGGCCTTTTCTAGCCCCAAATGGAACCTCTGATACCTTTATGCTGAGCTCTGCTTAACTGGTCCCCAGTGCACTGTAGAAGTGCTCTGCAATTTTAATAAAGTAATCTAAAACCTGACTGCTTTAGAATTGCAAATACCAATTATGAAAAATAGACAAATGATGTGAATCATGCATCCTCATCTTGGTTAGGTGATTAGGATTGTGCATTTTGCACTATCATTTTATATTTGAGTTTTCATCAGTGGAACAACCTACATATTTTTCAGGAGAGTTTCATTTGATTTGGGAACATCGGTAATAGTCTCTGCCCGTCAGAGCTTCTTTTTGTGACATATCTGAGAATTCTGAAGAAGCATCAGTTATGCTCGTGCCTTGAGAAGAGTCAATCTAAAATGACTAGGTGTCAGTTTTTACTAACTTTACTAAGAATGTCTTCATTTTACCTACTAATTACTGACTGTTCTCTGTGGCATAAGAGGTCATTTATATTGAATGGTGTTTATTTTTTTAAATTATATTGCATAATTCTGTACTTTTTAAGTCTTAAAAATTACCTTAGCTAACACATTTTCAAGGCATTTTTGAATTAGCTATATTTCCAACAAAATAAACACTAATTATAATGAGACTAATGGCACCTTCACAAATGTAATTCTTTATATTAATTTAACATCACTTTCATTAATTAACTTGCAGTGATATTTTAACTGAGGGTTTTAATGGCTAATGTTAATTATGCAATCTCTTATAAGTTTTTTTCCTAAAATAATTCTGTTTCTATCGTTATGAAGCATTGTTAGTCTTTTACTTCCTTCTAAGGTTAATTTTAAATAATTTAGAGAACTATAAAGTTGTCTGTTTTTTGTCTCCGGATTGACTGAAGATTCATATGGCTATGGGTTGTATATATATCAACTCAGTTTCATTCTTTGCCTTTGTGGATTTTGTTTGGAGTTAGTTCAACTAGTGTGGACAGCCGCATTTGGGCTCAGTAATACTTTGTCTTCCTTAAGCAATCAATTTCAGTTAAATTATTGCTGCTTTAAAAGATGGCCTTCTGCTTTTTCATATTTGCAATGACTGTGAAAGAAACACTGAGGGCTTTTTCAAACTGTCACATATCAACTTGACATTTCCTGTCTTACTCTGTAGCTTCTGATTTTGCTTCAAAAGCACTCAACAGAAAAAAACAAAAAGAGAGAATGTTTTCAAGTTTATAGAATCATATTTCTTTGCCTTCCATTTATTCGTATTTTGTTTTAAAAGGCCTATTCACTATTCTTGTGTTTAGTCAAGAAACCTGCTACTCATTCAGCCTCCTATTTTATGTTATACCCTCTTCACAAGCAATGACTACAGCTAATTCATTTTGTGTATCTCCAAATGTTTGGTACAGTGTCTGTCAAGTAACAGGTGGTCATCTAAGTATTTCTTGGTATTCAGAACTATTGTGTGTGTATTATCTGTGCAAGCCATTAGTGTGGGGGCCAGTTAGTAGTAAATAATTGACACATAGTTTTCTCTATAAAGAGATCTGTGAGGACAAGGACAGACAGTTTAGTAAATTGCCTTGTACATGGCCACATATTAAGCACTCAGTAAGTGAGTATTAAATAAATGATGCCATGATTTAGGCTCAGGTTTTTGTTACTGCAAGTTCCTGTTAGTATTGCCTTGCCTTTCCATAGTTGCATACCTATAACTAACTCAGTAATTTGTGCTAAAGGGTATCATTTCCTGGCATAGTCAGAATTTTAATTTCTACTAAAAAATTAAGAATTAAAGAAAGAAAAGATGATTTAAAAAATAATATTCTGGCTCTGCCTCTTTATTATGACTTGTAGGTTTATACCCCTTCATATGGACTGAAGGCTTGTATTCCCCCCAAATTCAAATGTCAAAACCTAATCCCCAATATGATCATATTAAGAGGTGAGGACTTTGGAGATAATTAGGTCATGAGGGTGGGGCTGGCCCTCATGAGTGGGATTAATGCCCTTATAAGAAGAGACATGGGAGAGTTTGCATTGTCTCTGTTTGCAATTCACCATCTGAGGATAGTATGCGAAGATGCCATCTGCAAGCCAGGAAGAGTTCTCTCACCAGACATCGGATCTTCAACTACCTTGTTCTTGGACTTTCTAGCCTCCAGACTGTGAGAAATAAGTGTTTGTTGTTTAAGCCATGCAGTTTACAGTATTCTGTTATAGCAGCCTGAACTATCTAGACATGCCCCCTGTAAGTTGTCCTCTGCAAGTTGTCCTCTGCACTCAAACTAAACTCCTTTATACCAGAGAAAGCAGGGGCTCCTGTCCGAGAGTTCCGGGTGTCCCAACTAAGCTCAAGGTAAATGGCTATTTTTGCAACTGCTACAAAATATTGACCCAAAAGATATACATGGGGGCTTTTGTCTCTTTCTTGAAGGATAAGATATATTATTTAGCAATTTCAGGTATATCAGAAGAGTACAAAAGATAGATAAGAAAGATGGAGGTGACCCAGTGAGACTTGCTGCTACCCCATATTCCCAACCTGACATGATGGGTTAGTTTTAAACCAACGATGTTCATGAAAGTTTCTGAAGACTATGGGTCCACATGGTAACATACCACTTGTGTTTAAGGAAGGCCATTCATTCCCTTCCTCCCCACACATCATGGCATATCTGAGGGACAAAGAACAGGCCATGGTAACAAGCTTTCTCAGGAAGACACATAGAGCAGTGATAAGGCATCTTAACAGGTGGGCCAGCATCAGAGAACAGGGGTGGATGTGTTCTTAAGCAAAGAGGTCTCACGACCTTGAGACTATTCAACCATTACTGAAACAGGTTTGAAGGTAGAGTCTAAAGTACTGTTAGGTGAAAGGAGCCATTAGACACTTAAATTAAAGACTTAGGGCATTTGGATTAAAACAGGATGAGATGATAAAGATGACAGGGTGAAGCTATCATTGTTGTTTCCTCAATCAGTCTTCAAAGTGGCTAAGAAAGACAGCCCGATTTTACCAGGAAAACAGAAACAATATTGTGATATTTAATGTAAAACATTCACTACTTCTTGCAAAAAAAAAACTTTTGCCAGGGGGTATGGTGTAAAATACACACACACATATGCACACATAAATATATACACTATTAAAAATTTTTCTCGGGTGTAAAAGAATATAAAAATAGGAAAGTATTCATGGATGAGTATTGATTGCAGTTTTTTAAATGAACTTGTAAATGGATTAAAAATAGTTTTCCTAAGAAAGGACAAGTTAAGAAGTAGCAGAAGAATAACTTATCTGGGATATGGGCCTTGTTAATTACATGGGGGGTCTCAATCAGTTAGTGTGATTCAAAAGGACTAAGGAAATCTAAAGGAGTTATATTAGCTAGACTTTGAAATTTGGTGGTTTTTATATACTTATTATCTAAAACCAACTAAATCTATAGAACAATAAAAAAATTGCCTTTGTACTCTTTGCATCATGAATGCTTTCAATAGTTGAAAATTATTTATTGAGTACCTACTATGTGCCTGATATTGTTTTATGTATTTAAGATCTATCAGAGAGCGAAACAGACAAATATTCTTGCCCATATGACATTTACATTCTAGTAGAGAAGCAGAAAATAAACGATAAGCAATAAAACTAAAATTGATGCAAATTATGTATATATATTTAAAAGGTGATAAATGCTATTGGAAAAGAAAAATGAGAGCAGGGTTAGAGGATCAGGTTTATATGGTAGCCTCATTTAAGATGTTGTTTGAGCAAAAAATTGAAGAAACAGAGTTTGATGCATTAAATTCAAGTAGCTAAAAGTAAACTCCAAAGATAAAATATAGTATGCTTAGACCAGTAGACCCTCATATTCCAAACTGCAATTCTTATTCTACTATTATGGAGATAGGATAACTTAAAAAGCAAAATAAATATGTTCATCATCCGTCCTTCTTGAATCTTTAATGCTATGATTACTATTTGACAATATGCCAAGAAAATGATTTCACCTTGTGAGGAGTGTCGTCTTTTTTCTTGGACAGCGTCTGCTAACCCAAAGTGTGCCATCAAAAAATATGAACTAACACTAAACATTTCAGATAGGTCTTAGTCAAGAATGTAACAGTGGGATAATTATTCAAGCAAAGACAAAATAATCTTCCCTTCAAAGAATAAAAATTATTAAATCTTAAGTTCAGGTAAAAATGATATAACTTCTCATTACTGTGAAGTTAAAGATAAATCCTCTTCCATAACCAAAAAATAAAAAATAAAAAGCACACTGCAAAAGGCAACCTGGCACACTGAAACTGAAACAGGATTTCAGTGTATTAAGTGGCCAGATTAAATAAATGCAGAAATTTGTGCATTTATTGAGGAATTCAAGCTCGTTTGACTTCCATTTACTTTCCTCTTTGTTCTCACATCGGAAGTCCAGAATTCACATTATCTATACTCGAGGCTATTGAAAAGCATTTGTTCCTTAAGTATGGCAAAGCCAGTCATCATACAGGGAGAAGGTGTGGTTACTGGTTTCCCTCATCGGATGAGACTAGCCCTTACCTCCCTCACTTTTTCATTCACCTATGTTTTCAGGCATGATTCTTTAGAAGGATCCTGCCAGGTACACAAGGCATATCCTCACCTAACTGCTTCATGGAAAGTCCCCAGATCTGTGTGAGCAGAGGTAATAATGTTGAAATGGCTCCACAATATATGGGCTGTCAAATCGTAAGTCAAAATATTCACACGAAGACAACAACAACATATCCTTAAATAGACTGATGAATCATACTTTGTGTCAGCAGAGAAAGAGATTTTCAATGATGTCTATTTCCGCAGTCAGCTATATAAGATTTAGAACTTTGACAGGCAGAGCAGAATCCTTTTTGAGAGAGGTGAAAATTGAACTGGCTCATCAATGAGTAGTCATGAAAGCTGTCCCCCTGCCATCATACTGTGGGTGCTGAAAGCACCATGTTGCCCTGAGGTCAGCTAACAGCTAATTGTTTTCTTGGCATGCAATGTCTATAGTACGCCCAGGACACCACAGCTCACATTGCAGGTGAAGAGTTTCCTAGCATGAGCCAGAAGTGAGACCAAGGTCAAAAGGCAGGTAAGTACTATCCAGGGAAGACACCAGTGCATGATTCAAGGTCGCTCAGAACAGATAACATGCACTGAAATGGTACAGCAGTCACAGCGATAGAGGAGAAAGAGAGTACATGAGATCCAGGCCCTGGTAGTGCATTGGTTATCCATGTCTAATAGATTCATTCGACATCCAAGGTGGGCACTGTGGTTCCGTGAACCCCACAACGTGTTACAGTAGGAGGATCCCGACCCTTGCCCTGTGTGATCTGAAATACAGAGAGTTGAGGGAGTGCTCGAAGGCCACCGAGGCATACATAACTAGAGTCCCAAGCAAAGTTTACATGTGCCTGATACAGAAGGAACAGAGACATATGGTTGTGCTCTTAGTCTCTGCATGCAGTACAGTTTGTGAGCTTGCCGGCACATCCTACATAGTCACACGGTTCTGGGGAACACAGGGGAGGCATTGGGCTGCATTCGCACTCTCTCTTCACATTTATTAATTAAACTTACTGTATTTTTAATTTTCTGTTGCTTTTTTATCTAAATTTCAAGAGACAAGAAGAGCAGGAAATAGCCACAGTTCTATCAAAAAATTTGAACCCCAAGCATTAACCTTGGCAATATATGCCAAATGCTAAACGAAGTAGCTGGCACAAGTAAGCATTCAATAAATGTAAAGCTATTATATTTTAGAAAAAATATATAAAGTGACAGTCATCTCAGTTGCAATCTCAGTAGGCTAATAGCTTTCTTTATGAAAGAGTTTGAATTAATACGTGAAGAGTTACCTATATACTCCTTCACTATAATATACTGTGTTAGAACAAGTTATGTTTGTCTCATTCTATTTCTGATGCTGCACTTAACTAATAGGATTTCAAGCATTTAATTATTTTTTCTCCAATTCAGCATTTTATTATGAATAATTTCAAATATACAAAATTAGAGAAAATTGTGATGAATCTTCAGGTATCCACTGCTATGTTTCTATAACTATTAAGTCACACCCAATCTTGTTTCATCTATATCTCCATCAAAGAGTATATCTACTCGTTGAGACAAATTATTTTAAAGCAAATATTAGCATCATATAATTTCATCATAAATATTTTAGCATGTATCTCATGTTGATAAAGACTTTAAAATCATAATCACAAAATACTAGGGAATGTCAGCATTAAGGAGTTGTCAGATTATCTTTGCAAAAAAAAAAGGGGAGATAAAGAAAGAAAGACAAAGACAAAGAAAAGGAGAACAAGTATAACACTGAACAAAATTGTCAAAAACAATCATTTCAAGCTGTGGAAATCTACCAAATGCAGGCAACAAAGAGAGAAGCATTCATTTTTAAAAACTGCTAGGACTTGAGATAAGAACAGCAGGAATGTGTGCCGTGGCCTGCAACACTCCCATCCTCCTGTTGGTGCTTGGTGTTTGAGCACTGTGGTTTTCAAGCATGGGTCTGACCACATAAAGCAACAAGTTTGCTGCTAGGGAGAGAAAGCTATATTTGAAGCCCAGGCTTTGTCAACTAAATATGGTGAATATGTTAGGAAGTAAATAAGGAAAACGTACATAAAGTTCTGCTAGTTGAGGCTGCAGTCCCCAGAGATCCTGAAAATGAGAGAGCCATGAAAATACTGAGATTAGCTCTTCATACTTCCCTGGCAGATTGGGAAATGATATACACATGAGGGAGATCCCAGAGAGCCCAGGGAAAAGAAAAAGCCAAGACAGATTCGAGAATTGTGCAAAAAGTATAAGTTACACACTAGACCACACAGATTGATCTACAGAGATGGGAAAGTTTGCAGGTACAAAGTGTTTAAACATAAACTGCCCAAATCATTGGCTGACCACCTGGTTATGCAGACAGAAGTTTGGACCATATGAAACCAGGCTAAAAAATATAAATAAGAACTTTTGAAAATTGTATAGAGACATTAGTTGTCAAATACTGAAAGAGAGACAGATTTGAATTATGAATCCAGGCAAGAAGGGAGGAAGGGAGGAAGAAGGAAAGAAGGGAGGTTGGGAGGAAAGAAGGAAAGATAGGAGGAAAGGAGAAATATTGAATATCAGAAAAAATGAAAGCAGAATTCAAGATTACTATAATATATTCTCTAAAGTTTCTGTTTTTAATCAAACATTATTAGACATGCAAGAGTACAGGAGAAAAAGCAGTCCATACAAACTGACTCTGCATGGGCCTGGAAGTTGAATTTAGCAAAGATTCCAAAGCAGACATTTTAAATATGTTAAAAGCATTTTTAAATCTCAAAAGAGAAAGATAAATTATGAAAAGAACCAATAAAAAATTTTGAGCTGGAAAGCATAAAAACTGAAATAACCATTTCAATAAGTGTTCTCAACAATAGTTTTGAGATGCCAGGAAAAAAAGAATGAATAAACTTAGAGACAGATCCATAGATCCAATTCAAAGAACAGACAGAAAAAAAGTTAAAGAGAAAATGAACAGTCTCACAGTTCTGTGGGATATAATCAAACATACTGATATATGTATGTATGTCCCAGACAGATAGGAGAAAGAGAAAGAAGTGGATATAATGTCCAAAACTTCCCTAATTTGATGGAAAATATTAATATATACATCCAAAAGATAAACAAACTTCAAGTAAGATAAACACAAAGAGATTTACACCTTCGCTCATCAGAGTCTATCTTCTTAAAACAAAAGACAAAGGAAAATATTGAAAACAGAAAGAAAAAATTATTCATCATCTACAGGAGAGCAAGTAGTATTCATTTTTTTAAGTACAAAACTATATGAAGGTAAAATATTTCTTATCAACTATTTGGTTATCCTGTGAGATAATTCTTACAGAAAAGGCAAAATAAATGCTTGACCAATTACCACAACTACTGCTACCATCATTTTTTAAAACAGTTGGTTTCCTAGCATTCTCTCATGAGTTTCCTTTTCCAGCCTGCCGCCTGCCCCGTTTCCTTTTAGTCAAATACACTTCTGATTTTTTTAAGAGTGATCGATATTGTTCTTAATTAATTTTTATAAGTTCTCATAAATGACATTTTATTTTTAATTATATCTTCTCTTTTTCTTTATATATTTTTGATGATTTACAACATGCTGTTTTATTTTAAAATCTCAAATTATTATAGAAATTTTACCATTGATTGTTTTGGGTTTCCAGATATTAATCATGCCTTTGGAAAATTTAGATAGTTCTATCTCTTCCAACCCAGCTCCCCTCGCAGTCTTATTTGTTTCCAGTTTATGTTATTTTTTCATTGCTTGTATTATTATTATTATTTACTTTTCTTTTAGTGCTTTGTAAAATATTCGATTTTTGTTTTCACGAGTTAATGGGTGTTCTTTCTGGATTGTCTTCATTGTCTGTAGTATGACTATCCTGATCCTTAGTTTTGTTTTTGTTTTTTTTTTTTTCCCCTAAAGTAACTTTGTATGGGACTCAATAGTGATAATTGACTTTTTCTTTTTAGATGAGATAATTTGTGTGTGTGTGTGTGATTTTAAAAGGAAAGATAAACTAGAAAGTTTTCTTAACTCCACAGCTCTTAGGATTCCTCTTCTGAGGAATAAAATTATTATCCTATAATTTCTGAGTTATGCCAGCCTCTTCTCTTTCAATTTTAGGTAAAACATTTTGTTTTTCTCTGCTACATCTCTGTTCTATGTTTTGCAGTTTCTCCAGAGTATGGACTAGACTGTCCACAGTTTCTTTTAGTGAGGCTCTGCCCTGAAAGGGAGCTTCAATTTAAGTGTTTCAGGGGTCCAGATAATTTCAGTGCCATTTGAGTGATTTGAGTTTAAAAGCACTTTCAACAAGAGGTCAAATTGTTTTAATGTCACATTATGAGTGATTCAAACACCTTCTCTGCAGACTGGGTGTTCAGAGGAAATAAACCTCCACCAGTGACGTGGGAACCTGGGTGGAAAGGCTGGAGGGAAGCAGGCGTGCCTGCTCAGATGCAGTCTAGTGGTAGTCTCTAGAAGTTATTTACACAGGTGCTCTAGCCCTTTTCTTTGAATGGCGCCCAGAGAACAAATCCTAGTCTTCTAACTCCTTCTTAGTCCCCATCCTTACCGGAGAGCACGCATCTGCAAATGTTTATTGTAAAGACAATGTACTGCATGTTTTAGGCTTTGTGGGCTGAAGTCTCTGTCACAGTCACTCAGCTCCTCTGTCATACTGAGGAAGCAACTCTACACAAAATGCGAAAGGATGGCCCAGGCGGTGTCCCAGTAAAACTCTTCACAAACACAGGCAGCAGGCCAGGTGCGGCCAGCAGGGCAGCTTATCAACTCCTGCTCTAGAACAAGATTGTATTGAAGGGTGAGTCCTAGTCAAGTCATGACACGAAAGGAACATATAATAAAAAGCCCGTTATTGACAAGCTCCATCTTGGAGTATTAGAGTAGCCTGTTTTGGGATCAAATATGGGGAAATGGATTGAGGGGTATTGATGGAGTGGGAGGAAGCTACTTCTGCAGTATTCCTTCTTTTTGTTCTATATATTAAGTTCTTTCTCTTTTTTATACCTGTGTGTTGTGAAATGAAACTAAATGGGCATATTAGAAAGAAATCCAATGTTTCCTCTGGCTAGCTAACAAGTAACAAATCCCAAATAAGAATACTGAGGAGAATTGCTTGACAGAGATATGGGAGAGAATAAGATTTGAGATCACTTTTGGTGTATTTTATGCGTGAGAAATCCAAAATGTCTTATAAATTAAATTCGTATATTGGGAACATGTAGGCCTGGTAAGTAGACTTTGATTATGTATCACCTTTTTAAGGAAATAAGTTTGGTGATTGAAGAAGATCAATTTTAAAACAATTATAACTTACTCATTAAAGTGAAAGTTCTAATTACTAAGTTTGGGAAAAGCCCACTTGGTTTAGTGTATGCATTCCCATTTTACATTTGGGCATATCTGTCATAATGAACAGGAAATATTTCTCCCCTACATATTTTACTTATATAAATAATATATATATGATAGCTAGAAGTCCAATTAACAGAAAATAAGGTAGAACTTGTTGGGACGTGTATTAGTCTGCTAGGGCCACCATAACAAAATAGCAGAGACTGAGGCTTAAACAACTGACATTTATTTTCTCACAATTCTAGAGGTTAGAATTCCAAGATCAAGGTGTCGGCACATTGATTTCTCCTGGGGCTTCTCTCCTTGACTAGGAGATGACTGTCTACTCGCTATTTCCTCAAATGGATTTTTCTCCGTATGCTCGGACCCCTGGAGTCTCTTTCTTTTATAAGGGCACCAGTCCCGTTGGATTTGGGCCCGCCCTTATTACTTCACTTAATATTAATTTCCTCTTTAAGAGCTCTATCTCCAAATACAGTTCCATTGGGGGTCAGGACTTCAATATATGAATTTTCAGGAAACACAAGTGGGTCCATAACAGGACAAATGGTATATAGAAATTGAAATTGCTTGCACTGCCAAAATTTTTCTTGTTGGATCAAAAGCTTAGCATTCTTGAAATGGTAATTAAGATTGCAGATTATATAGACAGGTAGAGAACTATTTCTTCATGAATAATCACCAATAAACAAGTAGCCTTGTGAATAATTTCATTTTAACAGTTTTCAAGTTTATCATCTTGAATAATAAAGCATTGTTTTCATAAATAACATGTTAATCCAGTACATAGTCCTAAAAAGAGCCATCATTGCATAAAACCTAAAAACAGAGTAGAAAATTTTAAACTTATAATTAAAAGTTGGAAATTGAAATAGAGTCATATAAGAAGTAAAAATTGTGTAGAATTTTTATGACTGAGTTTGGAAAATACTTATCTCTGCCCAAACTGATGTCGCAAATTTTTCAGCTGGGAACAGAGAGCCTTTCATGCTAGATAAATTGGTTACCAATATATTTGATAATATTCAATCCCAGTCATTGACTCGCTCTTCTACCTTTGTAGTAGGACTGGCATTTTTTTCTGAAACACAAAGTAGAATATGTACATTCTGTACTGACATAGATGTTGGTCAAGACAATATAACATGTAATAGCTATCAAAAGCAAAGAGCATTACTGAACAGGTTCTATGAAGGCAAAGTTTGCATAATTCCTGTAAGAGTCAGAGATATGGAATCTTATTTGCATGAAGCGTATAAAATTTTTATACACATCCGATTATTGCTTAAACTACATTTCATTCCACTTAAAGTATCCTAAATCTGAATATAAGGTTAATATTCTAATGAAGTAAGAAAAATGTTGTGAAATATTTTAGAAATATTCCTTTGACGTTTCTTTCAAATCTCAAACAACTTAGGTTTAGAAAGTAGTCAGAAAGTATTTCTTCTCTGTCCTGTCATATATTGTTTTGAAATATTCATTATTTTTCTAAGATGAGAAACAGTACAGAATTTTTTCAGTTAAAAAAAATTACATAGTTTTATTTTGAAGTTCCTCAGAAAGAATTTTTCCAGTACTGGTTCTTAACATGCGCTAAACGTTTTTTTAGAGAAATAATAATCATTTCCAATTTGGAAACTAAATTTGGCAAACTATTTAATTCACCAGCCACCTGTGTAACTTAAATATTTATTTGATGTCACTTCCAACATTTCAATATCATCTAAAATTTTTTAGACAGGGCTCCAGTGTCTGTTAACAATCTATTTTTATGGGCCACCTAGTTTCCTCATTATTATCTGTTTGTCTGGTTTATGATGCACTGAAATATTGTCAATCTTTTTGCGGATGCTTGAATATTGTTGTTCAAATAATTACCAATATTCAAAGAATTTTGGAGTTCCATTTGCTGACAGAACCTCATCAAAATTAACACTAAATGGTGATCATGACAGTACATATATAAAAGTGTTTCCTCCCTCTTCCTAAACTTTGGGGAAATTATTAAATATTTCACCCACGTTATCAGCACTGTTATATGTCTGCCTGCTCAATTATGTTAAAATGAACTCTGATTTTCTGCAGATGAATTTTTATAACTCTATTCAGATTGGTCTCAGTCATCTTTCCAATATGATGAAAATCAAAATGTTCTCTTTAATTAAGATGAGCTTTGATGCTCTCTGAGAGCATCTAACACTAACGACAGCCGTATCGCAGTTGCCCCATCGTTTGTCACGTGACAGCCTACCGCATTTACGGAAACAATGCCATCACACACTCGGCATCATTTTGGATGTTGTTATTATTCTGCCTAGAGAACTGTTCAAATCAATCTGTGAGCTCATAAATAAAAACATCTTTTTCTTACCTTTCTGATTTCCAACACCTGAAAATAAATGCTTTTCTTTCCAAATGAAATAGAGTCGTCATACTCCTTTAACAATAAATACTATTTCCCAACAAATATTCTCAATTCTGAATTTCAGGTTTCTTCCATCTCCTTCAATATAAATGATTCCGAAATAGTTCTACCACAAAATCCATTTGATTCTAAAAACAATAGTTTAAAATGTATATTACTTTTTCATGTGTTCTAACTTTTTAGAAAATTTTTAGTAGAAGCTTCCAGTTTCATTTCCAAATAATTATAGTTGCCTAGAAGATACATCACAGTTACAAACGAGCTAGACAAAATGTCCAAATATTAAAGGAAACAGGAAAGCAAACACTAAGTGTTTCTAAACTGTATAATGTTATAATAAATAAACAGGTTTATGTGGATGGGATGATGCAGTTAGACAATTATTGATAGTTATGTTATCGTTCATCATTTTTTTTTGTTGTTTTTTTGTGGTTTTCTATCTTGATGAAAAATTTGTCTATTTTATACTGCCATTGAGCAAAACACCATTGTTGTTTCGCAATGTATTTAACTATTAATTTATAACATTTCCATTTCTTTCCCTGTGGAAAGAAACAGCAGCAAATATTGGGGCTATTAAGGAGAAAACAGTTATGATTTTGAATGTCATTTTATCATTCATTCAGCTATGAGGCATGAAGTCCTCCTATTTGAGCCCTCAGAACCTCTGTATTGTGGTTCGAGGTTAACCACCTTTCTAAGTCTTCTTACCCAAGTCTTCATTGGTGGTGTTCTTCCCCAAATATTCAGTAGCTACATTCAGTTTTATCACATCTATCAAGTCGGTCACTCTGTATTTAAATTCCACCATTAATCTGAAAATAATGCACACAAGGAACATCCATAATCTTATCAAAATGAGAAAGAAAAATTCTAAATTCTACTCAGCAGCTTTACAACCCTATCCTTGCCATTTCTCATCTTGTTCCCATAATTTAAAATAAAACGAAATAAAATTTTCTTCATTGATCTAGATCACCAGCAAAATATTCCCTTATTGCCCACAGTTGGACTCAAAAATCTTCTAACAACTAAGACTAGAGACTTCTGCTTTATATCTCGGGCAACAGGGACTGGATTTATTCACGTACCTGAAATAACCAAGATACAGTCAAAATGAATGACGCATAGTTTTGCAGACACTGAATATCACTGGCAAGGAAAGATAAGAATTGCTTAGAGATGGGTGAGCCTTACAATTGCACCAGCTTATCACCTGGAGAGAGTTTCCAGGCCATGTTGCAGGGAGAGGAAATCTAGGGAGACGCCCTGAGTTAAAGAGATAGAGCTGGAGTCCACTAAGAACTTGGCAGATAGAGTTTGCAGGGCAAAACGCTGCACAGGGCAAGGCTACGTAGATAAATTTCTGGAGGTCTGCAGAGGGCAACATGTGGGAGACAAATATAGAATAAAACACAAACTGATATCTCCCTGAGCAAAATTCTAAATATATAGTCTGAACATTCAGGCATCTGTGTGTGTTACATTATAATTAAGGTCCTAGGTGAAAGCTCTAGGAAGGCCCTCCAAAATGCTTAGAGAAGTAGCTGAGGACAGAGCGAAATTAATAGCATTACTAACTTTTTGGTGAACTTGGGTCCCAAAGAAGAGGCTAAGTACTCAGGAAACAGGAAGGCAGCCAATATCTTAAAGCCCTAACACTGTTAATGGACTTTCCTGTGCATATAAATGATGTCCTTAATGACCCCCTTGTCTTAAAATGCTTTTCTCTAGAGACTAACACTTATTTGAGTTGTCATTAATTTCCAGTGTAACAAGTTAATGCAAACAGTGCTGGAAATCCCATCCAAGTTATGTTAAAAAAAAATAGGTCATGTGTAAATACAGATAATGATAAGAAGCAAAGTGCAGGAAACAATGCTGCATCAGCAGCATCTTTGGTTACAGAGAATAACTACATGATGGCCAAGCTCCGCTGAGGCCTTTGCCCCACATGGGTAGTTCTGCACCATGAATGATCAATGCCATCAATAATGATAGGGAGTGGAATGTAAGGGCGTCTATCTCTTTATTAAATCACTTTTATTACTTAAGTCTTAAATAAAATAAAGTTTTAGCAAATCGTTAGCAGCCTTCGCAGGATGGAGTTTTAAGGGAAGGAATGAGGGATTTAGAATTTTTGAGTGTTTTTGAGCCGTCATGGAGCCCATCCTCACTATTTGCATAGCTCCAGGAACATGGGTGTGTTGATGGTACATCTGGTCGACCTCAGTATTTCCTATCACTGGTCTTGTGAAACGATCTGCCTCCTATCCTTACTTTGCCGGCACAAATTTCTGTGAGCAGAATTTCTGTCTTTCTTGAAAAGCAAATATTCAGAGCACCCTGGAAATGCCACCACTATGCCTGCAGAAGAAGCAATGGCAATTACATAAAGGGATTGGGAAGCACAAACAGGTTGTGTACAGGGTGGGAGATTAGTTTTGTGATTTGCTTGATCATACCCATGCAGGGGTGTGTGCACTGCTTGGCAGGAGGAGAAGACTGTTGAAAAGTCGTAGAGAATTCAGGATGCAGACTAAGTACTCTCTAACTTCACATGTGATGTCTTTTAGAGTCCACCTTGCTACTCTTGATATACACATAAATTTGCCTTTTACATTTTGGTGTCGTTGGGTAGCTGACTGCATAAGCCACTAATTCAGTAAGGCAGAGAGGTCACTGTGAGAGAATATGGTTATAGTAAGAACAATGGGCTGCGAATTGTGGAATCTGAGAACTAATTTATTTCTAACCTTATATCACTTAAGTAAGCTTAGGCTCAGTTTCCTCATAATTAAATGGGAGGATTAGACTATAAATCCTTATCGAGAGGTTCCAGTGTTGAGTAGGTCTCATAGATGAATAAGGACCCTTCCATCTTTGTATTGCTGTGGTTTAACACATTTAAAGCTATATGCAATTTTAGCTACTATTATATACTAACATTCAGCCTGAGTTTATATCACAAATAGTGTATCAACAAGGCTATTCCATGAAAAAAGCCAGCCAACTCAAATAACTGACTAAAATGTCTAACTAATCAAAATTTTTTTCTTCAATTTCTTGAATTTTAGGCATGCTAAGCATCAATGTCATTTTGCATTTTAATCTAGAGTGCAATGATTTAGAGCCCGCATCCTAATCATTATATTTGCTAAATAATTAAATCCATTCTCTGACAATTTTTCACAGAAAACTTTTGTCATATCAAAATATGTGAGTTGTTTTTTTTGTTTGTTTTAATCATCACCAATTTTCCACCAATATTAAAAGACATGGCATAAACACAGGTCAAAGTGGTATTAGTCTGGTATGAGCATGAAGTGCAACAAGCACATTTTTGCCTTTGGGTGGCCTGGCTGGGTTTAAATACTTAAAATGGAATGCTGAATTTATATAATTCAAACCCTCGAATCAGATTAGCAACAGAGAGAAGTTAAAAGCCTGGAGAGTGAATCTCAGCTCTGTCACTTACAAGTTTTTGACTTCATTCAAGATGTTAATCACTGTATGAGCCTTAACTTCCTCACATATAAAATGGGTACAATAATCCCATTTCAATGCAATGAAAGTTAAATCAGTTAATTCATATAAAGCTCTTAGAATATTCCCTGACGTATAGCAAATGTTCAATATATAATAGCTGAGAACATATAGGCTTATAAAACTTAAATTTCTACTTTTATGACCTTTGAAATAAAGTCATTACTATTACTCTCCCTCAAGTGTACTCTTTTAGATTTTGCCTACTATTGATTATTTTAAACTATCTTGACTACACATTTCCCCTTGAATGTTCGTGTTCACTTTTATATCCTGACAAATTAAAGGAAGTGCCTAAAAAATGAAACAAATCAATATTTATATTCACGTAATTAATTTTAAAAGTATCATGCTTCAGAGATGTAGGTTCCTCAGTTTTAAATGGTTGAAGTTTCTCCATCTTTTAAATTCTTAAAGTCTCCCCTTTACTTTGATTGCATAGACTTATACTGTGTCTACACGCACACAGACACACACACGTGTGTCTAATTAAAGCAACATACATTAAATCATGCTGGCACATAATTAATTATAGCTGAGCAAACTAAAAGCATTTATATTTTTTTCCTGAATCTTCTCATCTTAGATTTCTCCTCTCTCTGTTGTTTATACAACCCTACTAAATGTCTAGAATTGAATCTTGGACAAATTTGCACATTGTGCAATATTTCAATAGAGATGTGTTGCAGGGCTCTGTGAGTTGCCTTTGTGTCTATCGAGTGACCCTGTTCTAAATATAGATTCTTACACAGCTGCTTTCTGCCTGTCTGCAGACTAGCTCAGCTGCAGCCAAACAGGAAGCCATAGCAGGCTTCAGACATTGTATTTCTAGCCACAGGATTTCAGCATGATTTTGTTGCCTGCAGAAACTCAAACAAAACGACGGGTGACAGATAGAACAAACCTTTTGGAGACAGGGAAAAAATACAACCTTCTGCAGATCCTAACCGGCTGTTTTATAACCATTTATTTATTCCCCCTTTTGCCTCTTTTAGCAAAAACAGTTTAAATTTAACAGATTCATTATATACAACAAAGTGTTGTCATGTGAGACCTTGAACATTTCACTTAAGAGCCAAAGGTTAGGCAGTTGTTTGAATTTCATAAGGAAAAACAGATGTGATTTCAAGGTCTCACACTAATGGAATTCAGGTGGGGGAGCGGGGGCAGGGAGTGAGGAGGAACCAGAAACTTTGTCCTTCTCAGAAGCTGCCACTCTGATTTTGTTCACCAAACCAAAGGGCTCAGGCTGGGTGGGCTTGGAAAGATGGGTCAAAGTCATTCATTCTTCCTGCTTAGCAAGATGTTAGTGAATTTATAACATATTTAATAGATTGAATTTCTTATTTATTTAATAAGTTCTGTTTTGGGAATATTAGGTTATGAAACCAAAAGCTAGTAAGAGTAATTATAAATACTGGAAAAGAAATTTTTCATAAAGCTTTTTTGCCTTTATATAGTATATCAACTAGTTGAATTGATTTATTCAACTAAAGATTAAAAATTCATTATGGAAACTGAAATGGAAGAGAATAAATTCTACATTATATCTTGCAATTATCTCATGAGACATGTCGCCACAATGTTAACTTCAACCACTAGATTTCAAACATATCTGATTATTTGTAATGGGATATTTTACAGAAACTCAGTTTCTCTGGAGCCACCTCAACTTTATGAAATCAAAATATCCAGGGTAAGGGTCTGGGAATTTGTATTTTTAAAAATTCCCTAATGGTTTTGATGGTCAGCCCAATTTGGAGACTTGTCAATTACCTGGCTAACGCATCACAGCAAACTCATTGGATGCTTCATAGAGAAAAACCAACAGTTGATTGTACTGTTGGTGCCTAGAATGTCTTGTGAACATATATTCATGTTAAAGCTCAAAAATTGACTGCACTGGTGAGAGGAAAAGTTAGAACTCCAAGTTATCCAAAATATTAGTTCAAGTATTTATTTTCTACATCAGGATTCTGATGCCCAGAATGAAGATGGAACATTTGAAATAAGCACATCTGGACTTGATTTGAAGAGCACAGCATGAGCTACATTTGTGGTCTCCAATGCCTCCTAGTGATTGCCGATTTTATAATTATAAACCTGTCCTGTGAAATATCTACCCACATGCACATCGGGTGATTGGGACAGCACTAATATTACCCCCAGCTTGTCTAAACTTTAGACAGACTTCTTGCTCCTGACCTCCCTTTCCATAGAGTATAGATGTTAGAAAACTTACAACTATAAATTATTTCTCTGTACCTTTGAGGTATAAATATTTTAAAAATCTTCTTGCCAGTTTTACAACCATGAGCTGTCTTTCTCAAGGACTTGGGAGCCATAGCCTTGAAATGTAATCATCAAGGAAATGAATGTGCCCATTTTCCAGTCTCTGTGGGAGGGTAAGAATCTAACTTCTGAGGGTGCCTTCCTCCAGGTTGTAAAACTAACTTTTGTCATGAAGATATGAAAAGGTTTGGTTTTACTCTGGGTAAGGCTGTTTACTAAACACGGGTGTCCTGATTCCCTTCCTACTTCAGCTCTTAAAAACCTTCCAGCCCTTTGTTTCAGTGGAGTTAAGATCAAATTGCGTTCTGATCTCTCTTCCCTATTGCATAAGCCTTAAATCAAATTATCCTTGATTGTTTAACATTGTCTAGAGCCATTTTTGCTTTGACGCAGGTACTGGGCACTTTTCAGGAACTGTCACTCGTGCTGTGTTCTATTACATTTTATCTTTTATTAAATTAAAAAAAGACTCTAGTTAAGATAGGTTTTTTTATTAAAAAACTAGAGTTTTTTTTATTAAAAAAAAGGTCTTTTTTTTATTAAAAAAAGACTCTAGTTAAGATAGGTTTCCTGTTAGTCTTGTTATCTCTTTCCAAGAGGGCAGTACATCATAATATGTCATATATCTGAAAGAGAAATTAGTATGCTAACTATAATTATAGAAATAGACATTAACTATATAATATAGTAATATATACTTGCTATACATTACAGTAATGTACACTAAACTACATTTTACAGTAGGCCTGATGATGGATACAGCTTCAGTGCCATTGGTCATAGTCGGACTTCATACAAAGTAGCTAGATACGAGGGCTAAGAAGCTAAGAAGGTATTAAAATGGCAGTGATAGATGTAGAAGTATGAGTTCTCCACTCTGATCAGAGGAAGAAAATAACTAAGCCTTTAGGCTTATTAAATAGATATCCATATACATATCTAGAAGACGATAAAATTGGTGAATTCTTTATCAGTTTGAAACTCTTGGGGGAAAGTAATTGTGGGGAGACAAGTTTTATTTTTTTCAGTCTCATTTTCCTCTCAAGGCCTAAAAAGTCACAACAGTAGATCTATTCAAGTTGGAAAGAACAGAATACCATTCATTGATCTTTCTTGGTGCCCAGATGACTGGATATCTCAGACACTAGCTCATAAAAGCCACAGCATGCTAATGATAGTAAAAGAAAGCCATGTCTGGAGAAGAGGGGACTCTGTAGGAACTCTTCATTAAACCACAGTCAAGGACTACATGTGGTGCAATATTCCTTCTATAGAGGCATGTTTTGTTTTTATGCTAACTCGCTAGGGCTGCTGTAACAAATACCACAAATCGGGTGGCTCAAACAACAAGAATTATAGTCTCACAGTTCTGGATGCTAGAAGGCTAAGATTGAGGCATCGGCAGAGTTGGTTCCTTACCCTGATACCAAAACCTGGTAAAGATAACACAGAAAAAGAAAACTACAGACCAATATCTCTCATGAACACAGATGCAAAAATCCTAAATAAGATACTAGCGAACTGAATACAGCAACATATTAAAAAGATTATACACCACGATCAGGTGGGCTTCATCCTAGGGGCACAGGGATAGTTCAACATATGCAAATTGGTTAATGTGATACACCACATAAACAATTTAAAAAAGAAGAATCACATGATCATATCAATAGATGCAGAAAAAGCCTTTGACAAGATACAGCATCTATTTATGATCAAAACACTTAACAAAATCAGTATAGAAGGAAAGTATCTTAACATAATAAAGGCCATATATGACAAACGTTCAGTTAACATTGTACTTAATGGTGAAAAATGAAAAACCTTCCCTCTAAGATCAGGAACAAGGCAAGGCTGTTCACTATCACCACCGTAATTCAATATAACATTGGAAGTCCTAGCAAGTGCAATCAGACAAGAGAAAGATATAAAAGGCATCCAAATAAGAAGCAAAGAAGTCAAACTGTCACTATTTGCAGATGACATGATTCTCTATATAGAAAAACCTAAAGACTCCACAAGAACACTACTAGAAACAATAAGCATATACAGTAAAGTTTCTGGATACAAAATCAATGTTCAAAAATCCAGTGTCCCTACACTCTAATAATGAAGTATCAGAATAAGAAGTGGAAAAAATAATTCCTTTTGCAATTTCAACAAAAAGAATAAAATACCTAGGAATAAATCTAACGAAACATGTGAAGGAACTATATAATGAAAACTACAAGACCCTATTAAAATAAATCAAAGAAGATACAAGAAATGGAAAGATATTCCGTGTTCTTGAACTGAAAGAATCAACATAATTAAAAGGACCTTATTACCTGAGCGTGATGGGAGAGACTCTGTTCCATGATCTCCCCGCTTGCTTCTGCCGGTTTGCTGACAATATTTGGCACTCCTTCGCTTGCAGAAACATCACTTCCATCTTTGCCTTTGTCTTCACGTGGCATCCTCCCTGTGTACGTTTTCTGTGTCCAAATTTCCCCATTTTATAAAGACACTAGTCATTTTGGATTAGGGCCACCCTAATGACCTAACCTTAACTTAAATAATTGCATCTGCAATGACCTTATACTCACATTCTGAGGTATATGTGGTTAGGACTTCAACATATGAATTGTGGCGGTGGGACACAAGTCAACCCATAACACTCAGAGATAAAAAAAATAACGTTCTTTTTGTCATGTTACATTTTCAGTTATTTAACTATGAATGTAGCTCTGTTCTACTGAATGTAGTCTGTATCATCCAGGAACTTAAACGTGCAGAGTATCTAGACCCACGTTAGTCCTCCTAAATCAGGTTCTGCTTTTGAACAACATCCCCAGCTGATTCATACACGCACGTTTAAGTTCGAGAAGTGCTGCTCTAGCCCATCCTGTTTCCTTATCCAGCTGGGCTTCCAAGGATGGCTAAGACAAGCTTTACTCTCACTGGTAGCAAATTCTTTTTCTAAATCTTTCTATCACAATTTTTCCCTTCTTATTTTGATTTCCCTGCTGGTATGGAAAACTTATCTTACTATTTTTATTTTAAAAATTTAACTATTTTTATTTTATTTTAAAAATTGTACTATTTTTATTTTAAAAATTAGTTTTGTGTTTTCTCATATCTCATCTGAGATTTATTATACCTGTTTTTTTTTAAATTTGAAATCACCATAAATCACTTTTAGTAAGTATGCATATGATAGTCTATCTGTATCAGCTATCTAATAATAAAATTGCCTTCCCTTCTTTTTCAAGGCCTGTGAGTTTTCTAAAATTAGTTCTGCTCCTGGGCAGTTGGAGTGGGAATGTGGACAGACATTGAGCCTGTCTCCTTGATGTTTTGAAACATTTTATTTGACTGTGGAGTGAAGAATTGAACTTGAAAATGGTATACCCTCTGGTAGTTGAACAATAAAGTATGCGACGATGATTAAAGATGTGTATGTTTAGAGTTTTGAGAAAGTAAACAGAGCTGGCACTGCTGCATTATTAAAACATGGTGGAGTCTAGTGGGTGGCAGAATTCTGTGGTTCAAAGATAAAAATGCTGAAGTCAAATAGATCTGGGCTTGAATAGAATGATTCTATTCACTATGCTTATGACCTGAGGTATGATATTCAATGGATCTAAACCAGAGACGTCTCACCTCTGAAAAAGGGAATAATATATAGCAACTAGAAATACTTATAATGGAAACATTAAATGAAATAATATGTGTAAAAACACCTGGGAACAGTCCCTGGTATATAAAAAAAAAAAATGAAAGAAATTCTTTTTTGTCACTTAGCGATATGCAAGTTTTCAAGTGCCGTTTATTCTTGAAAATCAGGTAGCCATATTCAGAGCCACTGCGCAATATATTTATTTATGTGACAAATTTCTCTGGAATTCATCAAACACTGTGAAAGAAAATTGTATACCTGGCCTAGAGTAATGTGAGAAAAAATAAGCTTTGAAGAACGTGGGACTTTAGCATAGCAATGATATAGCAGAGATTATGTGTGTAAGGAAAACTCTGGTAGTGGTTTATAGCTAGAGAAACGTAAAAGTTGGAATCAGAAGTACTTAAGTGTTGGGAACGGGATGAAAGTTAGGACATAAAGCAATAGAAAACTCAAAGTAAAATTGGAATTTTAAATGCTTATATTTAAGTCAGCCTCTGTAATTAACAGAGGAGGGAATGGAGATGCAGAGTCAGAGGAAGATAAAGTGAATGAGAAGGGTTTTTGCACTTCCTCCAATCTCCAACATAAGAATAACATAAAGTGTCATGCCCTTAAGTCTTTAATCCCTCCTTGCCAGCCAGACAGCTGCCTCTGTCTTCTCCAAAGTAGCATTCCTAGAGATCCCTGTCAAGGCCAGACATGCTGTGGCAAAGGTGATTAATGAAGAGCTGGGTCTAGACAACAAATGTTTCTGATGCAGGACAGGGCGAATTTCCCTGAGTATGGGAGGGAGGGAGCTCAAGCCTTGCACTGAGAGATAGAGAGTTCTCGGCTGAGTTCCAGAAGAATTCAAATTCACGCCAGAGTTAGAGTCAAAAGGGAAGTTTATTAGAGAAAGAGTAATGCTCGATAGACAGAGCGTGGCCTCCTCTTAGAGGCAGAGAGTGAGACTCAGAGACAGAGACAGTGACAGCGACAAAGAGGGACAGAGAAAAAGTCAAGGGACCTCGAGTGTTCCGGGAATTCAGTTTGTATATCATTCTTAGTTTCTATGAATTACAGTTTAAAGACTTTGGTTACTCGTTTTCCTTTGATGACATGGGCGTACAGTGTGAAAAGATAAGAGTGAATAGTATGAAAAGGTAAGAATATGTAGCATGAAAGGCCTGCTGGCAATTCCTACCCTTTGATCCAGAGGTTCTCCATGGTTTTAACCAGAGGGAATGAATGATTTATTTTGTGTAGGGCTCAATTTAAAGACTCTGTTTTCCCTTCACAGTGTAGAGAAATGGTTTGATAGGAATCCCAGCAGAAATCTTCCTTTGTTCTGCAGGTTTCCTCCTGGTCTGGCTATAGGGTGGATCGGCATATTTCAGTCTCTGAATACAGCTTGATTTAACATTTTAGTTCTCTTGCCTCCTCCCTAAATGATTTGACTCTATTTACTGATTTTCCTCCACATCATTTTATTTTGAAGAAAACAGTGGAAGATAAAAAGGAGTTATATGGAAATTGACAAAAATAGTAATGTAAATAAAAGAGAGAAAATGATACAAAATTTCAGTCTTGAAAACTGAACAACTCTAAAACATATTTTTTCCCTTTAAAAAATATATTAAGCATGAAATGCATTCCACTCATTTAAAAACCATCTTTAATCAAATGGCAGATGACTCCTGGCATGAGGCACTAAATTAGAAAAGATTTAGAATTGCTATCCTTCCGGCACATGGGGTATCTTAGATTACTAAAGTGCATCTTTGGGATTACTGAGAGAAATCATAAGACATAAAGTGATGGCAAAAAACCTTCATTTTATAAAGTGAACTTTTTTCATATATGAAACTCTCCTTCCCTAAATGATATAGAATTACACCCACGTATTCTCTTTGAAAGACTATTTCTCTAGCCTATGAGAAAAAGCTCAGATACCTATTCTAATTGCGATAATTAGTAGTTAAAATTGCTGTAAGAGGCAGAGTCATCTGGTTCCAAGCCCAAACTTTATTTCATTGAATGAATGCAGAGTAAATAAACCTTATTCCCTCATACTACCTATAGGATTAAACGATGGGTGGCTAAAATGAACAGAACCTCAAGAGTAACAAAAAAATCCAGGACGCATACCAATGTCCCCTGGCTACCTGCCAACAGCCTAACTTTTTGATGGACGGTTCTCGTTAAAAATAAGAAAATCAGCAAACAGATCAACCAGGAAGGATTTCTACTTCAAATGACAGAATGTAGATCTACCTTTAGCTTAAACAGATAAGAGCTCTTATCCCATCGGAATTAGATGTGGCAGCCGGTGTGATGAAACTGCTCAAGGACGTCACTCAGAACACAGGCTCCTCTGTTATTCTTGCTCCACTAGCCTCAGTGGGTGGTTTTCATCCTAATGCTTGCAATATGTTTGCTGTCCCTCTAGGCACTGTGTCTGCCTGCCAGCAAGGAGAAGGGGAAAAAGTCAAGAAATATGTTGCTAGAGTTAGCTGCTTTATTTAAAAACTTTCTCCAAGTTCTTACCCAGTGACTTCTGCTTCCATTTCACTGACTAAAATTGTGTCATATGGCCATGCCTAGCCAGAATAGAGTCTGGATAAGCAAGTATTTGGAGATTTCAGACTTTATAGTAGGAAAAAGAAAGGGAGAATTAAAGCATGGATGGTTTGGAGAAGCCAATCCACGTAGTCTGTTCTAGCAAGTAATCACATTTTAATGAGGTGATGAAGCTGAAATTGCAAATGGTTTGTTTCCTAAGTTTTTAAACTTTACTTCATGGTCTTTCTCCCCGAATACATTTATCATGTAACAAAGAACCTATTAATAAAATCTGTGTGACTCCTAACTATGGGCTGGGAAAAAAATTAACAACTACCACAAATCTCTTTCTCAGCCTGCTCCCTTACTGAGCTCCAACTGCCTCTCAGGATGTTCCACACCCTCTTATTACTTATCTAAAACAAAGTCACCATGTTTTCCCAGAACTTACTTTCTTGCATTCCTGATCTCAATGAAAAGACCAACGTCACCCCATCAACCAAGATAAAAATCTAGATTATTCATCTATATCTTAGAATACTTCTTAATAGTCCATCAATTGCCAAGTTATATAGATTCTATATCCACAACATCACTTATATCCATGTCTTCCTCTCCATCTTTACCTCTATTGCCTTAGTTCAGAATGATTCCCTTACAGACTATTTTTCCTCTATTCCCACATTCCTCCTATCTATACTCTCACCAAAGGAATCTTCTAATACTCAATATAACATCTTCTGTTTAAAACCTTTTATTACACATTTTGCTGTGAATTAAGTTTATAATTCTTGGTTTGGCACTAAAGACCTTCTTACCCTTATCTACTCCTCTGCCTTAACTTTTACTGCATCATTTCTTGGACTTTTTATTCTGGTCAGCGCAGCACACCTGGCAAAGCAGCCCATTTCACACCTCTGTGCTTCTGCTCACTTTGCCTAGAATGGCCCTCTTTTTCTCTCTGACTGATGCCTGAGTGACTCTTACTGAACGGGGATTGGCTTCCATTTAAAGATAAAGATCATATACTTTGGATCATATACTCTGGAAGGCTTCTTTTCCCACCTCAGCACTCAGCACCAAATTCAGCACATTTATTTATTTTCATTTCATAGAAATTTCTCAGAGTTTTATGTTCAGTAATTCAGAGGAAAATAAGTCAGAAGCAGAGCTTTTTCTAGGAGAGGATTAGTTAGTGCTTCAGAACTTTTATATGAGAAACAATATTTTATATATATTTAAGATTTCTAACAGTACATAGAACTATATGAACTATTTCTAACAGCGTATTAAGTTATATTAAACTGTTAAGCTATGGTCATGATGTTAAATGCTTTATAAACATTTAAGCTATGGCCATGATGTTAAATGCTTTATATATTACTTAGAGAAGACATCTTTCTAATGGAACATATGATGCTAAGAATTCTCACATACTGACAGTATGTATATATTTGGTATCAGTATGGGGACATCATCCATAATATTTTTATTGTTTAGCGTCTTGTCTTGTTCTTTTTATCCTTGTCCAATTCATTTTATTACTTGAATGAAATTTCCTCTTTTGATAACTCATTTGAATTATTCTTTATTTTTCCATTACATTAAAGTGGAACTTGGTATCATGCTGTCACAGCAATAAGATTATGATTCTAGAATTAAAAAAAAAAAAAAACTTCAATGTTCAAAACAGCATGAAATAGGATATAATCATTTTAGTTTGCTTTTGACAGATGTGTAAAGCAATTTCATGCTATATCATTTCCTTTAATCTGCATTTTAAGAGAATGAGCTCTGCCAGTAATTAGTAACCTTTGTATTTATCTCATAATTTTCTTTCAAATGATGTAGGAGTTCCCATCAAGCAGCTCATCTAAGTGTTACCTTATATAAACCCTATCACTTCAGTACTAAAGTATGGAGAGATTCTAACTTATTTTGCATAATGGAATTCATAGTCAAGTAGAGATAGAATATGATGACCCTGATTTATCTTGTATTATTTTGGTCGAAGTTATATACACACAAATCAATTTTTCCATCATTCATTTCTTTCTGCCCTTATATTTTCCTCTTTGGGGGTGCGAAGCCCCACTAGAGGCTTCCAGTGTTTCCATATAGAAGGGAGAACAGAAGGAGAGAGAGAGAGAGAAAGAGAGAGAGAAGGAGAGAAGGAGGAAGAGAGAAAGATAGATAGATAGATAGACTGATAGATCGATAGATAGACAGACAGATGATAGATGATAAATAGATGGATGGATAGATGGATAGATGGATGGATGGATGGATGGACGGACAGACAAACGAACGGACAAATTATGTATTTAGTTATGTACCAAGCTAGTCCTATTTTCTTAGTTTTGTTTCTTAGTTTGTTTTTAAGATTTAATGTTGCATTTAATGTTTTTTATGTCTTAGCAACATAAAAAAATTATTTTCCTCTTTTGCATTTATTTTGATTACATGAAGTAAAATAGATGTTGGCAGAAGTTTATGTTCAGATCAAGCAAGAAAGTTGTCTGGGTTAATAGATTTCCTTCCTGGTATGGAGTCAAGTTCTTCGGTATGACCCAGATATGTGTGCGAATGTGGGTTATTTTTGTCTTCACATTCAACAAAAGGTAGTAGCTCTGAACTTAGATTCTCTCTGCTACCCTGCAGAGATAGTCTTCTGCGTGTGTCTGTATTCACCTTGTCCTTCCCTATCCTCCTTAATGGTACAAAGGGTGCAAAAAAACTTTCATCTCTCAGTCTGTGAATCCTGTTCCTTTACTTCCAGTAAAGAGATTTTATATGACATCCTTTATTTCATCTTTATATTTTTTGGGGAAAAAAAATGAAGCTATGAAAAACTTCTCAGAAGGTAAAACTGTATACCCTTTACCTAGATTCACCATTTGATAACATTTGATACATTTACTCTCTATGTGTATAAGTATGTACACACTTAAAATGTGTATATATATTATTACTTACTGAACCTGTTGCAGACTTCATGATTTTTTTACCCATAAATACTTTATGGAGATCCTAAGAACAAAAATATTCCTTCAGATAATCACATTATAATTTTTAAATTCAGGAAATTTAGCTGTGATACAAAATAAGTACAATATATCATTCCTATTCAAAATTCGCCAGTTGTCTCAATAATGTATTTTAGAGCATTATTTTCTGATCCAAGTTCCAATCCATGATTACACATAAAATTTAGTTGTTATGTCTCTTTAATTATCTTTAATATGAAATAATTCTGTTTACATTTACATCATTATATTGACATTTTAGAAGAGCTAAGGCCAATTCATTTGCAAAATGCCCCCTCTCAATATAGTCTTACTCTATTTTGGGGGGTTTGCTGACAACTTTTTAGTTGTTGTCTCTACCTCTTTCCTTTCTGCCCCACACCTGGGCAAGCTGTTAAAACAAAAACAAAAACAAAAACAAACAGGTATTCCCTTTTGGGTGCATCGAAGGTTCAAACCATGCAAGTTCCTCCCAGTCACGTGCAGGCAGAAATCGACTACCCTGGCCCCACTTCTTAATCACAACAGAACAAACCCCACGCCAGTCTCCTGTTCCTTTCTTTCAAACTATTTTTTTGATGTTCGTGGGATTAACTTCCCTTTACCCAGAAAGCTTTGCTATGTGAGTAATAAACCATTCCATTTTTGTTGTGGTGTATGTGGCATGATCAGTCTCGATACTAGATCCAAATTTTGGGTGAGGTTTCATTTCATTTCTGCTGGATGTCCATAACACCCTCAGTTTAGATTGTATAATTGTTTCCTCATGATTCACTTCAGGCTGTGCTTTTTAAGGGGTGAGAGCAAGAATAAGAGATGTTGTACCTTTTCCAAAAGGCCCATGATGTCAACCTTTGCAGTTATTGTTGACATTAACTCTGACCACTTGGTTAAATTCATAAAACCTGCTTTGAAGAACTGTGTTCTGCCCCATTGCTTGAAATTCTAGCTTTAAGCATGCTCAATATCTTCCTTCATCTCTATTTGACCTTCCCTATGTTTGGCAGTCTTTCTACATAGTTCTGGTTATCAGTGTCTCCAGTTTTACTGAAGTGTGAGTTTGTACTTCTGTTTCTTATTCTCTTCGTTATTTTAGAGAACAGAAGAAGACAGGGACATGAGACCACCATTTAAAAATACCCTAAATCATATTGCCAAACATTTTCCATGTTATAATCTATGAAATAACTAGAATAATACTAAAATTAAATCAGTTAATATTATTACCACAGGAATCATCAAACCGAGGCTGATTTTATCACTATAAAGAGACTATTGTAGAAATCATAATTACTAGTCTCCAAAAAAGAGAACACTGCTAAAAAAGCAATTCATGTGGTTGAACTTTATTAAAATTCCCAATTGAGAAATTGAAAATGGAATAGGTGTTTGATTAGCAGTTCCTCTCTGGATAACTCACAGCCTTACAGAATATTTTGATTATTTAGGAGAGGCCGCCATAATTCACAAACCAAATTTCTCCATCTTTGTAAAGATGCCTTGATGAAATAAATACCATTGGCTTTTCTCCTGTAGCAGAGCTGCAGGTTGATTGCTTCCCTGGAGATATTTTCTGCTTTCAGAGATATGCTACTGTTTTTTTTTTCTTCTTCGAACTGTAATATGACGAAAATTATTTCCCATCAAAAACTACTACCCCTGGGGGAAATGAGGAGATATTGGTAAAAGGGTACAAACTTCCAGTTATAAGTTAAATAAGGTCTGGAGACCTGATGTATAACATAGTTATTTGAAATTTACTGAGAGTCGATTTTAAATGTTCTCACCACATGCGCATGTACACGTAACTATATGAGGTGATGCATACGTTAAATAGCTTGATTATGGTAATCATTTCACAGTGTATATGTATATCTAAACATTACATCATATACTTAAATATACATAATTTTAATATGCCAATTATATCTCTATAAAGCTGGAAAAATTAAAAGGCTACCGCATCTTTAAAGACAAAGATGGAAAGCTTTCAGTAAAGTCTTGTGCTAGTTTTACCAACTTTGTTTTTATATGAAGCTATTTCTGTGATTTTTATTTATGTTTTTCTAGTTGGAAGATATGAAGAAATTGAGGCAAAGTAAGAAATTGAGTTTTCTCGGTCCCGACTGGAGGTTCCTACTAAATCAAAGTAATCCTTTTTCTATGCACAGTGGTTTAATTCTAAAATTTCCGCTTTTCTGGTTTTGTAGCTTCCTAAACCTTGGGAAGGTGAGAAAGCATGGAACTTATTTTCCTCACGTTTTCAGTTATTCAGGAGGGAATGGCTCAGAGAAGCTGCCACATTTTTTATTTCTAGTCATGACAGGAAAAAAACAACACTGACATAGAATATTACCAAGAATTATATTTTTCATTTTAAAATCTCATTAAAAGGATATACTTAAAAGGAGAATCTCGGTTAGATCATGGTTTTGTTTTGTTTTGTTTTGTTTTGTTTTCCCATAGCCTTACCAACCATTAAATTAAGATAGCATGAAAGGTTAGAGTCTTTTCAACAAAGGTGCCTCCACATTTTCTCACTGTGGGCCCTGGCCTTTGCTAATAGGAACAAGGCTAATTTTAGCTATCAGGATGTCCTTTGCTATGGTTTTAACCTTTTCAGGGAAATCTAATTTTTTTTCTACATTTAGGCAGTAGTTTTCAAACAAAATCTCGTTTTAGCAAAGTCTCATGATAGTCTGAAGCACAATTTTTTGATGGGTGGACAACAGAAAATGCCATCATTTTCAAAGTTCATTTTAATGTCAGGAAAATGAATAAAGTAGAGAGGAAAATAAAAATACTTTCCAAAGCCTGCTCAATAGGCAGTCTGAAGTATTCATGACACTTTTTATGACTGCTTTACCTCAGTGCTCCTAGCAAAATTTCAGAACTTTATTAAGAAACCTGGCCAACCAGAATTATAATATTCACAAATTCTATTTACACAGAAACTGCCTCAGATTTGAGTAGCGAGCATGAAAAGCACATTATCAATCTTTCTCCCAATTTCATTTTGTGAGAAGGCGGTATAGAGTTTTTTTTTCCTTTTCTTTTCTTTCTTCTTCTTCTCCTCCTCCTTCTTCTTTCCTTCTTCTCTTTTTCTTCCTCTTCTTCCTCTCCTTCCTCTCTTTCTTCTCCTTCTTCTCCTTTTTCTTCTTCAACAGATTGAAGAGAGGAGAGAGTATAGCATTTGCAAATATCATTTCATGAAGTGGCCAGGGGCATATTTTTACTACACTGGTAAATTATTCCCCTGGTCCTTCACTACTTGACCCAATTGTGTGGGCCCCAACAGAAGTGATTTCAGATTTCCTAGTGACATGGAGAATGCATTTGGGATTTGTGGTAGAAAACAGGTAGATAGCATTGTTTTGCAAGTGATAAAAACCAAATTGATTTAAAACTTACTCAGGCCGGGCCACATTTTTTCTTATTCTGCATCTACAGGGTAATGTCCTGCTAGTTGTTTCTCAAGCTGTAGTTCTTTTGGGAGCTCTAGGCTGGAAAGCTACCTTCCATAGGATTCTAGAATATTCTTATAAGCAAGTATCACCTTGCTTCACCATTTCTAACACCCCACATATACACAAACCTACTTTTCTTATTTTATTTTGTCACTTCAAACTCCATTACTTTATTGATCTAAAAATAAGAGTATTTTTGCCACTTAATATCTGTTTCTCTTCTTTTTGGAGATCCCCACAATGATCATATTTTATGCTTGATTTCAAAGGAGAGAAGTCAAACACATTGCCCCCTGGCTCTGTCTTGTTCTGAAGTCAGTAGAAACAGGAAATAAATTGGTGTTCTTTGGGGTTGCCTGAGACTGACGTCTACTTTTCTCACATGTTTTCCACCATAAAAAAATCACCCTTCATGATATTATTAATAGTTAATTACTTGAGGTTCTCCAATATGAAATTTCTGCTGAGAATCACTATTCCCATAACAGTGAAAGAAAATGCCAACTTCCTTTTTTTTGGTGGACAGGGTTATAGTGAGTTCAATAAGGTAAATCTTAAATTCTTAAATATTTTATGGGGAATTTCTACTCATACTACATCTATTCCCTGTTGCTGTTAGTACATTTATTTTAGTGAAAAAAATGATATGTGCTCATGAGTGGGTTTATTGACAGTAATATATAATAAGATACTTTTTTCCATTAGCCCTTCATCTCGCTGATATTTTATAATAGCAGATTTTGCATATCTAATTTATAGATGTTTTATGATAAAAAAACATAAAAAGATACTTTGAAGACTTTAATTTAGAAAAACATATCATTTAAAAGATTTATTAAAGTTTAGTTTTTACATGTATAATTTGGTGCAAAATTATTGGATCGATATATCTGTTTGACGTTCTACACATTTAGGATTAATTTATTGATGATAATTTTACTATTTTGTATACTTCTGATGCAAATGTGATCTCTGGACTCAAAGGTTTGGTCATTAGCTCAAAATGGGCCTTGAATATAAAAGAAAAAGAATGAGCAGAAAACTTAGATGTAGCCTCAGTCTCTACCCCTACTCTGTTGTCTCCGTCTCCCTTTCTCTCTTTCTCCCTCCCTTTTTCTCTCTCCGCCTCACATATACAAATTCACATGTGCATGCACAAATACATGCATGTTTTGGCACCATGAGGTTTGGGCCACTTTGGTGCAGGACAGTAACAATGGCAAACAGAATTCGTCTGGAGGAAAGTGCCGATGAAGGCTTTGAGCCTTGGTAGGAGATCGTGTTTGCTGTGTAGACCATGGCCTCCAGTTCTAGAATGAGGTTGAAGGTATAGTTGACAGATTAGATTATTGATGGAGTGAGATTCTTATGGAGATGGGATGTGAATCTCCAATATATGTGGAAGAACTGGTTCTGTTTCAGTCAACAATGGATCGCATTTACCAGGGTGGTCCCGTAAGATTATAATGAAGCTGAAAAATTCCTGTTGCCTAGTGGCTTTGTAGCTGTCGTGATGTTAGAGCCTTTGTAACATCACAGTGCAATGCATTAGTCACATGTTTGTGGTGATGCTGGTGTAAGCAAACTTACTGCCCTACCTGTCATATAAAGTATAGCACATACAATTATAGTACTAGCCTATACCATCTAGATTTGTGTAAGTGCACTCTATGATGTTTGCATGACAGAGTCACTTAACAATGAATTTCTCAGAACATACCCCCATTGTTAAGTGGTGCATGACTATATGTAAGAGTTGAAAAAACTTCATAAAAATCTGGATCATTTCTATGCAACAAACAGCTCTACAAACCTCAAAAGGGATGAAGAATCACTATTATCATATAATACAACAATTGATATTCTCAACAGGGATCTTAAGCTACTGGATTTTGATCTTCTGAGAACAGGCCATGTTCTTGTTCTTAGGTTTAACAAGAGTGAGTTGGGGCATAAAGTAATAAAGAAGTCAAACCCTCTGCAAATACATTCACACACTGTACCTTAGTCTTCACAGTAATCTGATGACTTTAGTATTTTATTCTACTTCATAAAGTAGAAAACTGAGGTATAGAAAACTAAGTAACATGCTCAAGTTCATACATCAAAGAGGGTACGCTGTCTTTTGTAAAAGTTTTTTTTTTCATTTATCAAAAATGATCTTATAAATTAAAAAGTTTCAGAGTATGATTATAGTATCTAAAAAAATTAATTCACGTGAGACCACTTATTTATGTAGTTACTATTAAAAGAGAGGATTAAATATTCATCAATTTAGAGGTCAAAAATTTATAAACTCAATAGACTCAAAATTAACTCCCACAGAGGAGGGGAAAAAAAAATCGTGAGTGACAGAGCATATTTTGGGGCCTTTGAGTTACTGAAAAAATTTATATCATATGAAGAAACATTTAACAGGTATTGGAACCATCGAAGAAGAAATGAGACTATCGTGTCGAAAATATCTGCCATAAATACTATTGAATAAATTGTGTTTCCACCAAATTCATATGTTCAAGTCCCAACCCGGTGCCTCAGATTGTAACTACATTTGGAGCCAAAGTCTTTGAAGAAGCGATCGAGTTAAAATGAGGTCATTGATGTGGGGCCTTAATCCAACAGGACTGGTGTCTTTATAAGAAGGAGAGAGACACCAAAAGTGTGCACAGAGGAAAGGCCATGTGAGGATGTGGAAAGAGGTTACCTGCAAGCCAAGGAGAGAGGCCTTAGGAGAAACCAACCCTGTTAACACCTCGATCTTGGACTTGCAGCCTCCATATATCTATGAAAACATAAATTTGTTTTTAAGGCTTCCAATCTGTGGTGTCTTGTTTTGGCAGCCCTAGCAAACTGCAGTACTGAAAAGTGGAATGCTGCTGTAACGAATACCCAAACATGTAGAAGTGGCTTTAGAACTGGGATTTAAATCCAGGCGGCTGAGACTAATGGGAGAACCAAAAACAGAGATAGTGCCTTTAGCAGTCAGCAGGAAAAAGACAGAAGACAGTTCCAACAGTGTTACTAAATATTCATTAAGAGTGCAGGTTCATTGAACAGAAAATATCTTGCCTTTATGGAGTTCAGTCTCAGGAAACCAGGACTAATGATATAAGACTCTGGGTAGAACTAGAGGACTGGGAGATGGAATCTACATATTTATTTGAATTTCATTAGTAAGTAACCTAAATGTAGAGCTTTCTGTACTGTTAACCCCTGAATTGTTTGTCAGACTAAATTTTTTCCCTGGGCTTTCCTTATGGAAGAAGTCTTCTGGGGCTCTGTCTTTTCTCTGCACTCTAGTTGCTTCCTTTAGTAGTTCTACTTTTTGTTTTGGTGGGGACTTTCCATCTCCATAGCTACGCCTTTCTTCCCTTTTCTTTTCTCCTTTCAAGACTATCACATCTCTAGCACCTGGTTCACAGAGATTATCTCTTTCCCACTTTGTGCCTACAACCTTGAGGACTCGAGTTCTCAACTGAAGTCAAACAGTCCAGTCTAGAAAGTTTCTTGATCTTTTCAATTTTAGCTGTCCTTCACTAACCTAAATGTGGACCTTGTTATGTATATTCCCTTAATTCCAAATCTGTAACCATAGCATTCTATCTTTCTAACTTTATTATTATCTTATCCTCACTATATTGGCTCCTCTTCCCCCCAAAACCCAGCTTCTTAATCTTTCCCTTTTTCCCGAGGTCATTCCCAATCCCCTGTCATTCCTTTTCACCTCATACTTCCAAGTCATTCATTACTTGCTCTTTTCCTCCTCCATCCAACTAGACCACAGAGCCTAGCCATTCTCTGTATACCTCTGCCTTATATTACTTACCTTCTGGTCCTATCACTTAAACCTGATCTACAAAATTCCTACTCTGGATTAATACCGACATCCAGCTTCTCTTTTCCTCTAACTTGACTGCTAACAGGAAAAAGATGAGCACAACATGACTGAGCACGACTACTGATTTATCATCTTCTTCCTCAGCCTTTGGTAAATAACGTCTCCTATTCTTCACAGTAGCCATCTTCTAGCCTTTAGTGCTCTCTTAAAGCCTCCGACTCTACCTTTGCCCTATTTGCTTTTAGCAGTCACACTGTTTTCTCTCCCACCTCCCCAAAATAGAAGTTACCAGGACTGAATAACTCATCTATCTTAATTTCCTTTATTTTTGCCTCAGAGAAAGAGAGTCACACTTGTAACTAGAACCAGTTCAGCTTGGACTGAAGAGGACAGAAGACAAAGTGAAGGAAAGCTATTGCACTTCTGGGACTCCACAGGACAGATCATTAAGGCTACCCTGCTGCAAACATGCATTGTCCTTCCAGAAAAGTTAAGAATGCCCCCAAAGGTGGTTTGGAGATTTGTAGGGCTGCCATTCCCACTGCAGGTCTGTTGTTGGGGGGGGGGGGTGGAGGCTGCCTCTTCCTGAGTTTCTTTGGTTGGGGCCACATCCTTGCACATAGCTGGCTGGGCTGCCACCGCCCAGGGCCAAGGAGTTGAGACTGCTGCCCAGAGGCGAGGGGGCAATGCTGTCTCTCCATTGGGCCCAGGAGATGGGACCATCACTCCAGTGGGTCCAGAGAACAGAGCATGGAGACAAAGATAATTATTCATTTGGAGTTTGCTCTGCTATATTTTAGATTTATTTAAATTTGTGACCTCATTCTTTCTTTTTCTTTTTTTTTTTTTTCCTCCCTTTTGGAATGGGAATATCTACTCTGTCTGTCCCATCATTGTGTTTTGGAAGTGGATAACTCATCTGGGTTTACAGGTTCACAGCTATAGAGGAATTTTACCTCAGGATAAATCAAACCTAAAGTCTCACCCACAATTGATTTAGATGACATTTAGATGAGATGTAGACCAAGAGGTGATACAGAAATGGATTAGGGAGTTTGGCTGTTGGAATGGGGTGAATGTATTTTGCATGGGAAAAGGACATGAATTTTAGAGGCCCATAAGGCAGAATGTCATTGTCTCAATTGTATTTCCCCAAAATTCATATGTTGAAGTCTCAACTTCTAGTATCTGGGAACTTAACCACACTTAGAGATAAGGTCTTTAAAGAAGTGATTAAGTTAAAATGAAGGCATTAGGGTGGGGCCTTAATCCAATAGAACTGGTTTTCTTATAAGTAGAGGAAGAGACACAGAGTGTGTGTACAGAGAAAAAAAAGCCATACACAAAGACATAGCAAGAAGGCAGTACCTGCAAGCCAAAGAGAGAGGAATCAGGGAGAACTAAACCTGCCAACACTTTGATCTTTGACTTCAAGCCTGTGGTATTTGGTTATGTCAGTCCTACCAAACTAATATAAACACTTTTGGGTGGCAATGTTATGCATAGATTAGTAATTCTGTTATCATCATTTGCAAAGTCTATAAACTACAATTTTATAAATAATCAACATTAAAATAATGAGTGTGAATTTTCCTCCATGATGAACTATCACAGGAAAAAATCAATGTCTAGTGTCATCACACATTATACATCATCATACAACCCATTGCACAGGAATTACATTCTCTCTACTGATTTATGATTTTAAAGATTAACACTAGTATAGTATATATTACATTTATTCATTTTTTGATATTTGCATGAGTAGATTTTTACTTCTAATTAAAAATTTTGGCTCATTATTTACCCACTCCATATTAGCTAATAAGGCTATGATTCCTGCCTAAAAACATTTTCCTGATAGAAATTTTGCTTCTATTAATATAAACATTCTTATCTTTTCATACCTGAATTTCTACTTTCACCTATATAATATCCCTGCCTTTGGTTTGCACTGCTCTTATTTTTTATTTATACCACTGCTAAATTAATCTACTTTTTATTCTCACCCTCCTGTTCAAAAATAAACTATAGTTTTTTATGCTTATCAAATATCAGTTACTCTATATGAATCTTAAGACTTCCATAATATCTGACTCCTAATTTTTATTCTCCCACAAAACTACTTATTTAACCATACTGTCTATTAATCTTTAATTATCACCCACCCTTCAATTCTTTCAGACAGATCTTCTCACCATTCTCTGAATAAGTCATGTTCACGTTTTGTCTTCATATAGTTGCTTAAACTGTTCTGCCACCCACTCCAGAATGAAGAAACTGATACATATTGTTAAAAACATTCTAAATCTCAAAAATTACCCAACTATTCCAATCTCTATTAATTTTACTCCTTGAAGGTACTTCTAATTGAAGTTTTATCTTTCTAATAAGGACTTTCCTGATTGCCTGATAGTGGTGTGGGTTATTCAGAGGAAACACAATGAAAGCTTGCCAATCAAAGCATTCACTATCCTCATAAAAACTTCCAAAGTATTAAATTTGTTCATAATTTTCAAATTCATTTATTTATTTATCTTATCTACACACCATGATTAATATCTATTGTTTGCCTGGTACTAGGCTACAAGTCAGGCATAGAGACTAGGTTTTGGGAATAGAAACATGGAAAAAGAACAACGGCTGCTCATAAGAGCCTCATAATCTGTGAGTAGATACAAATGCAAACACCAAGGTGATGAGCGAATCCACAGAGGTAAGTGCAGTGTTGATGAAAAGTGACCCACTCTGCTTTCTGAATGAGAGAAGGGGGCTCTTTCTACTTTTTTTAGTATAAAGATCGTTTTACTTGAAATACACAGAGTGTATCTTTCTTTTCGACATCTATCATCATTATATAATTTGTCTCCTCTTTGACTGCTTGTTCCAAATAAAAAATTTTAAAGCTTAATTAGAGATTTAGGTTTTACTACCATACTTAAATAAATCCAGTCAATCAAGCAATAGTGCATGTGAGATTGCACTTTAGGCAGGAGTGCGTCCAGATTTGGGGGCCTTGAAGCTTTTTATTGGCAGTGTAGTGAGACTCCTTAGGAACAAGAATACCAAATTAGGTATGAAAAAGAATATTTATTTAAAATAACAAGATAAAAACACATTTTTTTTAAATCTTAAAAATATCATGAAACAGGAAAAAATATTTTTATAGAGTAACTGTCTAATATCTCCAAAACACTTTTTTTCTACATATTTTGGCCGTGGATGCTTTAATTATTTCTTAAATGGCAGTAATTTTATTGTTACATGGAAAGAATAAAAAAATATAATCCTTTTTCTAACATGTTTGATGCTAATTTGTTTTAATTATTATTGATTCTTAAAACATATAAAACATGAAACTTTAGACACAGCTTTATTTGTTTTGAGAAATCTTATTATAAGTTTATGCCATGTAAATGCAGATGTTCTGAAAAAAATTAATTCGCCTAATTTTTATTATTAAAATGTTTATCTATTTCTATACCTACATAGTTTTACTAAATTCTGTTAATCCAGCTCTAGTACTTGGTGCTAAGATACAAAAAAAAAAACAAGACAGAGACAGCAGCTGCTTTTCCGGCGTTTGCATTCTAAGGAAGAAAGGACAATACCCAGAGAAACAAGTAAATTTAAAACTAAAGGTTGTGATTTTGTCTTTTCACGAGAAATTCTTAAAGTGTGGTCCGAGGCCTATTGGGGGTTGCCTAGAGACTCTTCCAGGGAGTTCAATAGGGTGTTACACCTATTTCCTTAATAATATTCAGATTTGCTTTTTGTACTGTGTTGACATTTGTACTAATGATACAAAGCAATGATGGGCAAAACTTTTGGTACTTAGTATAAATCAAGGAAATACCCAGCTGCACCAGTAGTCCACATGCACTCACAGTAAAAAGAAGAGAAAGCAGATTTTTCTCAAGAATGTTCTTGATGAAGCAGTAAAATTTTTTAATTCAATTAAATCTCAAATCATGTACACACATTTTTAATACTCCTGCAACGAAATGAAAAGTATGCATAAAGCAATATTGTTGTATACTCAGGAATGATGGTTATCTCATGGGAAATCACTTGTACATCTGTTCGAGTTGCTAATTGAACTAGACAATTCTTTCATAAACATTTTTACTTTAAAGTGCAGCTGAAAAACTAAGGTTATTGACTTGGGTACTTAGTATACATCTTCCTCAAAATGCAAAAAATGAACATGTTACTAGAAGAAAACAACTCAGAATCTGTTGCTAAGATTAAATTGAAGGTTATAGGCAAAAAAAAAATTAAAGTTTGTTTGTGACAACATGAATGGACCTTGAGATAATCATGCTAAGCGAAATAAGCCAGACAGAAAACGTTGAACATCACATGATATCACTTTTAGGTGGGCTATAAACCTAAAAGCAACAAATGAACAGAGCAAACAAACAGAGACTCATGGACATGGACAATAAACTAGTGATTACCAGAAGGTAGAGGGTTGGGAGAGAGGGGAGGTAGACAGGATAAAAGGGATCAAATATGTGGTGACAGAAAGAAATCTATATGAGAGGTGAACATACAGTGTAAATTTATATATGCCTTACTGTTAACAATAAAATAAAATAAATAAAATGAAAAAAAAATAATGTTTGGAAAACTTTCATCTTGCCACCATTAACTTGAAAGCTTCCCAATACGTAAAAACTTTTCTAATGAGATTGCTGGTAATATTAACAAATTTAAATAATATTACATACTTTTTTTGAATGACCACAAACTCATCCAACTATGAGATCTATTTAAAACCAGGAGTGGCTAATTAAATTTAATGTAACAGAGTATGTAAAGTTTAGAGTATGTAAAGTTCATTGATAATGTTTCAGATTCCACACTATAACCTTTAAGATACTACCACAAGTTTTGTTATAAATCAAGAAAATATATTCACAATTATCTGAAAAAGCTATTAAAACACTCTCCTTTTCTATCTACATATCTGTACAAAGCCCAATTTTCTTCAAATACTTCAGAAAAATATATTGCAAGAAATTAAATATACTGCAGAAATTAAATATATAGGTAGATATGAGAATACAGTAATCTAGACATAGATTTTTAAAAATACAACACGATTCTCTAATATTAGCTTTGTTTCTGAAAATAGTTATTTTCATAAAAGTATCTTATTTATGTAATGCATTTTTTATTTTTAAATATATTAATAAACAAATATTGAAAAACTTCATTTTCATATCTAATATGTTAAATATCAACAGCTATAATGCACATATATAAATTCTTGAGTTCTCAATAACTTTTAGGAGGATAAAGGATTTCTGAGATAAAAAGTTTGCTCAATAAAACTAAATTGATCAAGAAAATAAAATGTTAATTTTAAAAAATAACACTAAAGAAAATTATGTTCATCCTCAAAATTGTATGAAATGTTTCAAGGTTTCTGAACATATTCTAAATACCCAAGACTAGTTTTCTCTTTCGCTGTTCTCCCCACAGGGTACTAGATTAATCGAATATATAAATAATGAATTAAAGTAGCACTTGGGAGTTTGTCTACAGTTTCAGTTTTTAATATTTATCTCAGTGAAGAAGTATTTGTTTGCAATATCACTTTGTAAAGAGTAAGATATTCCATTAAAAAAGGAAAAGGAAGCAAAGAGGCTTCTAGAGGTAATTGTCAAAAGCAGTTTGTCTGTAATCTAATAAGAAATATATTATAAGTGACTATTTTATAACTAGGATTAAGTCAGGCAAGAGATGGAAGGTTTTATTATTTCTTTTCCTCCAATTTGTAACCACACAGAAATATGCAAGATGACTCTCTGGATCTTATTGCACACATTTTAGGTCTCTTCTCTCTTCTACCTCTCTCAACACCTTGGTTTTCTCAGCACTTTATTCCCCATGATCCAATATTTAAAGGATTTCCAAAGAGACTACCAGTTGTGAGTTTCAGACTTCAGTGCTATGCTGGCTTAGGTCCAGATAACGCTAGGCTTTCACACACAGTTGTGGAATAGTGCCTTGTGGTAAACAGAATTCAAATTGCTTTCAATTGTTTTTGCATTCTCTGGCTTTTACACTTTTCTCATGCTCTTGAAGAGATCTAAACATCCAACCAACTGCTACTAATAACAACAACAAAAATGACAATATGTATAACATGAACATGCAGCCTGACTCATTTGAAAAGACTTTGTCCATTAGTCATCAGTTTCATTTATCTTTACTTTCTCCTAAAAAGATGTTATGATAGGTGATCCTGGAGTGGTTGGAATAGCAATTTTGCACTTTCTATTTAATTTATACACCAATCTTGGTATCTGGAACAGCAAAGTACTTCTTCATTTATACATTTCAATGAGAAGATATTTATTTAAAAAAGGTAGAACCTTGGAAATACACAGTTTGCAACACAAGACTTTTTTTCATAGTGGCAAATAAATCAACAGTAACTTAGAAAACTGTCTTGGTCAGGTGGTGTCTTGAGAATACACACACACACACACACACACACACACACACATTCTAAGAAAGCAAGGAGATTCTATGATGAAGATCACCACTCAATTGTAAATTCACACGCATTGAGTATCTCTTTCTGATCATTCTGGAATCAGAGCCTATAGGAGGAACATAGATTTGGATGGAAAACCCTGGGGCATTTGGTTGGATAGTCACACATTCAGAGCTTAGGTTTTCTTTCCTTTTCTTTTTTCTTCTCTCTCTCTCACTCTCGCTCTTGCTCTCTCTCTCTCTTCTAAATACACAAACACTGTCATGAAATCTTTATTCAGAGTTGAAATGTTAATTTGTGAATTCTCCCAGAATTTTCTGAAAAAGACATAGTGCAACCTTTGGAAGTCACTTAAGGATCCAATAATCTTGCACACTTGTGATGGATACACAGGCAGTGTCTCTGTGGAGAACAACACTCAAGACATAGGGCAATTTCACAGAGGAAAATTGCAGCAAAAAACCCAGCAGGCCAAAACCCCACTTTTCTTCTCCCATAGCCCATGATTACTATGCTTGGAGAATTATTTATAAAACTCCCATGTGTGGCATTTATGGGTGACTGATGAATTAGGGGCTGTTGCAGAGCCCGCAGAGATTTGTCATTCCCGGATTCATGTTAGCAAGAATGAATTCCAGCCAATGCTTAATGTCAAGAGTGCAGCGTCTTCCAAGTGGCCTCAGAAACTTCTGGCCCTCTGGCTGCCATCATCTCTTCACTTTTTATTACAGACTAATTATATATCCTCTTTTTTCCCCCTTTATATTGAAAGAAAAATGCACTCCACAGAATAATAAAAATATCTTCACTTCCAGGTTATGCGTTCTGCCCTCTCTCCTTGCTCATGTATTCAATGCCTCTTCTATCTCCTCTTTATTCTTATATCTAGCATTCCCTCTCATTGTAATTACTTACTTCCTTAGTTCTTTCTGTATACCTCTGTCCAGAGAGACTTCTTGTCTCTATGTCCGTAGAATTCTGAATCTTTCCCTGTTTTATAATCTCTCTTAATTTTTCAGCCTCTAAAGGTTTCCTGTTTTTCTTTTATTCCCATCATTCTCCCAGTCTTTCCTGTTTGTATAATTTTAATTACTTGAGCTCACCCTTTCACTTTGCTTTTACTCCTTCCCTCTGTTTTGTACTTTCAAGGAAAATCTCAGTCTCTACAGGAATTGACTGTGATCCTGGAGAAGATTTGGGAAAGAATTCAGAATGTTTTAAAACAATTCTTATTCTAGGACCTGAATAGACTTTTCTCCCAAGAGGACATACAGATGGCCAGTAGACATATGAAAAGATGCCCAATGTCACTAATAATCAGAGAAATGCACAATAAGATATTACCTCACACCTTCTAGAATGGTCATCATCAATAAATCAACATGTAATAAGTGTTGGCAAGGATATGGAGAGAGGGAACCCCCATGCACTATTGGGGAGATTGCAAAATGGGGCAGCCAGAATGAAAAACAGCATGGAGTGCCCTCAAAACTGTAAAAAAGAACTATTTTTTGACCCAGAAATTCTATTTCTAGGCATTTATCCAAAGAAATCCAAAATACTAATTTGTAAAGTTCTATGTATCCTTATGTTCACTGCAGCATAATTTATAATAGCCAAGATATGGAAGCAACATAAATGCCCATCTATAGACAAATGGATAAAGAATATGTGATATATATATATATATATATATATATATATATATATATATATATATACACACACAATGGAATATTACTCAGCCACAAAAAAGAATTACATCTTACCATTTACAACAACATGGATGGACCTTGAGGGTATTATGCTAAGTGAAATAAGTTAGATAGAGAAGGACAAATACTATATGATCTTATTTATATGTGGTATCTAAACAACAAAATAAATGAAGAAACAAAATAGAAACAGACTCAGAGATACAGAGAACAAACTGATAGCTGCCATATGGGAGAGGGTTGAAGGACTGGATGAAAAAGGTGAAGTGATTAAGAACTACAAATTGGCAGTTACAAAACTGTCACAGAGATGTAAAGTACAGCATAGGGAATATAATCAATAATATGGTAATAACTATGTATGATTCCAGGTGATACCAGATTAATCAGTGGATCATTTTGTAAATTATATAAATGTCTAACCACTATGCTGTACACCTGAAACTAATCTAAAATATTGAATGTCAATCATAATAGAAAAATATAAATAAATAAATAAATAAAATAATCAATCAATTAATTAATTAATTCTCTTCTTTGACAGGTACACCAAGTGGGATACTCGATTTAGTCTTCGATTCCAGGAAATTAAAGTCCATGCTTTCCTACACTTACATTTGAACGGACCAAGTATTAGTAAATATATAATAAAATAAAATAAATATTAACTGTATGAATTATGGGGAAACCATGAAGCGAAATATAAGCATTTAGTGAAGATGAGAATAGTCTCAATATGGTGACGGCTATACCAGAATTCTAAATATTCACCAGATTCAAGAGAAGGAGTAGGTTTGAAGTGAACCCTATTCTCTTTCTCTTTTTTGGTCAATGAAGCAGTAATAAAGTGTGTGTGTGTGTGTGTGTGTGTGTTCAGGAATGGGGTTGGAGAACAGGAGATTTTTAATGCGTGATTCTTCTAGAACTGTATCCTATAACCAAAACTTGTTGCTTGAAATCAAACTTTTATCCTTGTAGTGCATACTTATGCATCAAATAGCAGAATAGCTCTGACACCTAATTTTAATATCTCTTGAGTATCTATTTAGTTGAGAAGTCATTATTTTATGCAGGATTGCATTATGGTGGAAATGCTCAGCTGCTCCTCTATTTACAATACTTTAACTCTGGCTTAGCTCTTTCAAAAACTTCAAAACCCTCTCCTTTGAAGGCAGCTCAGCAACCATGTCCTCTGCAGAGTCACATCACCTGCACATCTCCAAACGTAAGTGGATTTTCTAACTTCCTTCAAGCCACATCCAGGACTCTTTCTGGGAGTTTTAGTAAATAACGATTTTCCCTGTGGCAGGAAGAATATGTCTCTCCAAAGACATCCTTATCTTAATTTCTGGAATCTGTGCGTATGTTATATTAAAAGGCAAAGATGAATCAGGTAACAGATGGAATTAAGGTTACTAATCAACTTCAAATAGTGAGATTATACTAGATTTCCTGTGTAGATTCAATCTGATCACAAGGGCCCTTAAAAAGTAGAAGACAGAAGCAAAAAATGCGGTAGGAATGATGTGATGCAATGCAGAATGGATTTCACTGGCAATTTCTGACTGCTGTGGGTTGAATTATGCCCCTCCCCAAAATATGTTGAGTCCTAACCCCAGTACCTCAGGACATAACTTTATTTGGAAATAGGGTCTTTAAAAAGGTGATCAAGTCAAAACGATGTCACTGGGGTGGACCCTAATGCAATATGACTGGTATGTTTATAAAAAGAGGATATTTGAACACAGACACGGACAGAGAGAAGACTATGTAAAAATACCCAACAAATAAATCATCAGAAGCCAGGTGAGCAGCATGAGACTGATTCTCTCACGGCCCTCAGAATCAACCCTGCCAACAGCTTGATTTCAGACTTCTACCCTCCAGAACTGTAAAGATAAAATTCTGCTATTTTAAGGCACTCATTTTGTGCTATGGCAGCCTTAGGAAACTAATATATTGGTTTTCAAGAAGGAAGAGACCTGTGAGCCAATAAATGTGGGCCCCTTCCAGAAGCTGGAAAAGGTGAAGTATTGAGTTCTCCTCCAGAGTCTGCAGAAAGGAATGCAGTACTGCTGACACCTTCATTTCAATCTTGTGTTACAGGCTAAATGTGTCCCCATAATTCATATGTTGAAGTTCTACTCCCCTATGCGACTGTGTTTGAAGATGGGGTTTGTAGGGAGTGATGAAGTTTCTATGAAGTCATAAAGTTGATATCACAGGGCTGGTGCCCTAAGAAGAAGAAGAGCTACCAGAGCCCTTTCTCTCCACCACTGAGGACACAGAGAGAAGAGGGCAGACTGCAAGTCAAGAAGAGAGTGCTCAACAGAAAGCAAATTGGCCAGAACCTTGATATTGAACATTCCAGCCTTTAGAGCAGTGAGGAAATAAATTTCTGTTGTTTAAGCAGTGGAGAATGTGGTGGTTCATTGCGGCAGCCCAAGCTGACTAAGACAACTAGTGAGACTTGTGCCCTCCAGAACTGTAAGAGAATAAATTTGTGCTGTTGTAAGCACTAAATTTTCTTGATTTGTTACAACGGCAGTGGGAAACTAATATATGTCCCATGTTGTTAAATGTCTAGTGATGTCTTAGGTGCCATATGGATTAGCGACATGAAAATCTATTTGTTAGTTCATCTTTTAATTACTTTCGCTTAAAACACATTACTTAGAGCATCCACACAGACATTAGATCAGAAGTGCAGCAGGAGTGATGGCCGAGAATTACAAATGTTGTACTGTGCATTAAAGAAAGAGGATTGCGCCACCATTATTATCTTCATTTCACAAGTTCAGGGTTTACTTATTTTGCTTAAAAAAAAAAAAAACTTTTAAAAGACAGTTATGAACTGGTTCTTCTTCTAGAAGAACCTGTTGATTTGGTAACTTAAAATTCTATGAATATGAAGTTTCAGAAAAAATGTCAAATGATATTATAAATTATTGCTATTTGTGGAACATTTCACACTTATAATTTTATCTGAAAGCTATAAATTTTTTCCTGCTGCCCATGAAGCATGCATAAATCATAGAATTAGCATTTTGAAAAAAAAAACAAGATAGAAAATATACCTTGACAGAGACTGAGAAAAACTTAACACAAATAACCAAAGGTCTAAAATGATGTGTACTAAAGTAACATTTTACCATCAACCAACATTTTTGGAGTATCCAGTAAACTCAAAGTTATGTACTCCTGGGATTCGATAATTTATAGACTTAGAAAGTTTGTAGCTTAGATTTCTTCAGGTTACTTCTAGTTCTGCCATGTAATAACTGAGTAGCTTTCAGTAAATTCTTTACACTTTTTTAAATGTTAGCATCTTTAAACTTTGTCGTAAAATATAACTCTTCATTTTCATATTTTAACACCATTAAACCTATTATGTAAAAGTTTTACTTATGCTATTTAGTTTGTGTATTTAACATCAGGCTAATACTAAATAAGCTGTTTTTGTTTTAGCTACTATTATTATTGTATCCATAACAGATTGAGTCACTTAGGTTTTGCTGCATAACAATTCAGCACAAAATATCCTGGCTTAAAATAATTTTTATTTATTTAGCATGGGATTCTGTAGGCCTTCTGGGTGGTTGTTTTATTCTAAGTCAGTTCGGCTGATTCTGCAGTGCTTGTGTCTGTTGTCGGCAGGAAGGTTGATGGGGTTCTGTGACCTAGAATCAATTCATTCTCATGTTTGGCAGTTTGTGGGTAAGGGCAATGGGGAGGATAGGAACAATGGGTTAGCCTGGTCTTCATGATATGATGTTCAATCACAATGTTCCTAGGAGTAGCAAGAGGGCCAGCCTCATTGTACATTTATTTCAATGCTTCTGCTGGCATCATGCTCACTAATGTCCCACTGGCCAAATCGATACCGGCCTAAAGTCAGTTTGGATGGGTACTCCAAGGGGCATTGATGGGGAGCTATCATTTGGTAATTTTTTGTAATCAACGATAGGTTTGAGATCTACATATACACATTGTATCACTCACCATCCCCTTGAGATATCTAATATACACCCCAACTTAATATATATCTAAAGTTGAAACTGCTATTTCTCTAGGGTTTTAAAATTAGTAAATAAAACTAAGTTCCAGTGGGTTACTCATGCCAGACTCCTGATATCATCTCTGTTCCTTTCCCTTTCTCTAATATCCAGTAAGTTACCAATTTTGTTGGACTGTGTCTTCTGTGAATCTTTTGAATTCATTCATTCTCTCCATCCCCACAGCTACCACCCAAATCCACACCGCTATCATCTCTTGCCTGGAGATGTAACTTGCCAATTGTAATAGCTATCTAAAGAGCCACTTTGCTTCTCTTCTTCTATTCGATCAGTTTCTCATAGTACAGCTACATATTTTATAAAATGCAATTCTGATTATGTCATATCATTGCTGAAAATCCTAAAGTGAGCTAAGGGACTAAAAAAACTTGAAGCTTGTATGGAAAAAATAGAAACAAGAAGAATAATTTTTTTTAGAAGGTAGGTAATGATAAAACTCAGGAACTCTTTGTGTGAGCAGAGATTATTTTGGGGTGAGAAGATACAACTGTGTTTGTGAGTACAAATCCCTGGAAGTTAGGGAAAGAGAAAACCAAGGGAACAAAGTCTAAGGGTAGGCAGAGAGATGTAATCTAGAGAAAATAGGGGTTCTAGGGTCAGAAGACATAAAGTGGTCAAAGTGTTTGGATTTTATTCAGTGGACAACTAATACACAGTGCCTGGCATATAGTTTGTAATTAAACAATTGTTAAATAAATTAACAAAGGTTTTCATGAGAAAAATGACATAATCTCATTTGTTTTCTAAAAATAAGTCTGGCTTAAATAAGAAAATATTGGAAAAGTGAGAGATTTGAGTTAGACTATTTGGTGAATACGCACAAAATTTTGTATAAACAGTAACAAGAGCCTAGACAAAGACTGGAGAAAGCGAAAGAAATGGTGGTGTCAGGGAGACATTTCCCAGGAAGGTGGTGACCTGTAAGGTTTGGTGACAACCTGGGTGAGCGGCAAGATAGAGGTGAGAGGTGCATTCAGACGGCTGCAGAGTTTCTACACCAAGAGTTTGAGAATATTATGGAAAAGAAGAAGAAGAAGAAGAAGAAACACAGTTGAGGGATGTGGAGAAGAAGATGATCAACTTGAGTTAGACCTACTGGGTTTGGAACCAGAACAAAGCTCTATGTTCTGACAATCTTTTAGATTGTCTTCTCTAATCTTAGATTTTTATCACTTTCTAATTCCCTTTGAAAATGTGTTTATATCCCTTTAAAATCAATTACTTCACAATGTCTTACATTAGAGCGAGTTTACACATCTGTATGTTTCATCAGACTGGAAACTACTGGCAATGAGGGGCAGAAGTTAAGAAGTCAACTTTTTTCACTTTTATGTTTCTACGATATTTCCAAAATCATCACAATGCCTAGAATATATGATACACTTAATAAAAGCTTGCTCAATGAATAGAAACTAGCATCATTTAAAATTTTTTTCTTCTTTATACTTGGCTCATAAATGACAAAATAAATATGGTTTTTATAGGGCACAAGAGAAACAAACATGCCAATTAAATATGTACAGAAAAAACTGTGAGGGAGTTATAATAAAACATTTACTATTGAAATATACATTCGATCATTATCATTTATTTCCACGGTAAAATTTTTAAAAGAAGAGCACTGAGTAGAAGTCATAAAACCTAGGATCTAATCCTGCTCCCTAACCATTTGCCTTTATTAATTGGAGAAAGTCAATAAAACTCTTTGGGTCTCAATTTTTCTTACCTACAAAGGGATGTTGAATAGTTTCTAAGTTCTTCAAGTATCCCTCACTTGCTACCATTTGGCTTTGATTACTTACATAAGTAAAATAAAGTATCCCGATCTAAAGGAATTAGAAGAAATGTAATATAGTCAAAACGCAGTGCAGTGAAACAACAACCTTTGCCAGTTTCCAGTGCAAACTTCTAGATTTTATAAATCTTCACCCAAATGGACACAGTTGCAGGTAATAACATCTGAATGTGTAAGGGCCATGTCTAACATTTACAAAGCTCAGTTACCCACTCTTTATGCTCAGCCTTTCTTATGTAACTGCAGAGCTGTTCTACACATAGTGTAGAGCAGGACAGTATATGTGTCAGGCAGGGCCCACAAAACTTGGCCATCGAAGTCTGGATTTGAATGTGTATATAATAGAACTTTCCATCATGGCAAGATGGTGAAGACTTGTTTCTTTGTGCTCCTCTGCAATAAGTACAACTATAAACTCTAGAAATAAACCAAAACAACCAAAGGAGAACTTTGAAAATTGGAAGAGGAAGTAGAACTGGTTAGAGACCCCAGGGCTAGAGGAACAACACAGCAGGAGGGTGTCTTATGAGCCTACAGCCAACAGAACAAAGTGACCTAACTAAGCCTGGTGTCTCTTGATTCCCCACCTAGCAACATAGGACATTCTAGATAGGCTCATTCCTATTGCAGGTCAAATGGGTGTACCTCTGACAACCATAGGCACCCCAGTAGAAACAGCAGGAGGATCAATAGGAAGTCCTGCTGATAATAAACAGCTAGGGTAAGCTCTGCCATTTCCCACCGGTCCTATGACTCATCTTTCCCACCCAGAAACACCATGCATCCAGGGGATATGGCAAGGAGGGTCCCACTGCAACAAGTACCCAGCCCAGGAAGTGCTCATCAATCCTGCCAGGCCTGAGATTCTCTTCTCCAACCCGAATACACCATTCAGCTGGAGAGCACAACCATAGGTATCATTTCGCTCATAGGCAGGGGGAACCTACCACCGCAGCTCAGAGCCCAGGAAGCACTCTGTCCCATAGGCCTAAGAATCCCTTCACTCATCAAAAGGGACATGACAGTCTGACTTTAGTAAGCTCTTTCAGTTTCCTCAAGTAGCATCAGCAGGGACCAGTAGGAGCCCCAGTAGCATGAGATAAACCAACCAGACCAACATAGCACCACATAGTCCCTGAAAATTATACTGTAATTGGAATCACAGAAATAGATCGGGACTTGCATGCCAAACTGAAACAGCGTGTCTTCCTGTTAAAACAATTTAAATAGGAATACTTGATAGCCGAAATGCTTGGGATACAATAAGGAAAAAAATCATCATACCTAGAACAAGGGAAATCACAACTTGAGTGAATAGAAATCAACTGATGCTAACACTAAAATGAATAAGAAGTTGGAATTATCTCACAAGAGCTTTAAAGCAGCCATGATAAAAATGCTTCAAAAATATAATTATGAATTCTCTTGAAATGAGAAGCAGAAAATTTTATGGAAGAACAGAAGTTACTATGAAAAAAACAAATGGAATTTATAGGATTTAAAATACAATGAGCAAAATTTTTAAAACTCAGAAGATGGGGTAAAGGGTTAAAGAAGTACAAATTAGTAGTTGATAGATGGTCATGGAGTAGGGGCGCACGGCGTAGGGAATGCAGTTAGCATTAATATATTGGCTAGGTGGAAAACCAAAGGAGAGATGAAGCAATTAGGGGGATCGTTTATAAACTACATAAATGTCTAACAAATGTACTGTATACTTGAAACAAACAAACAAACAAATAAATAACTCAGTGGATGGGCTCAATAGTAAAGATGACAGAGGATAAACTCTGAATTTAAGGGCAGAACAATAGAATCCACTCAATCTGAACAACAGAGAATATGGACTGAAAAAAATTTAAAAAAAGAACAGATCCTTAGGGACCGGCAAGATAATCACAAAAGATACAGTATTCTTATCATTGGAGTCCTAGTGAGAGGAGAAAGATGAAGGAGACGAAAAAGTATTTGAAGAAATAAAGGCTAAAAACTTCTCAAATTTGGCAAAAGAGACAAACTTACAGATTCGCAACATTGAAGAAATCTGCACCAAGACGCATCATAATTAAAATTCTGAACATAAAGACAATGAAAAAATCTTGAAATGAGCCTAAGAGAAATAATATATTACCTGAGTCCATGATGGCCTTAAGAAAGTGACACATATTTTTCAAATGCTGAAAGGACTGTTGACCATGAATTCCATATCCAGTGAAACTATCCTTTAAGAGGAAAGTAGTAATAAAGACATTCTCAGATGAAGGAAAGTTCAGATGAAGACAGACTCTACCTTAAAGGTTGGCCAGAAGGGATGATGCTGTGATACAAAATATAGTTTGTATCAGGTTCTATACAATAACCTTCTCTCCAGAATCTTATAGTCCATGGGTGGGGGCTCTACTTAGATAGTTTCAGTAAAACAGAATGAAGTGAAATGGCAGAGCCATATATAGGGTGTAAGGGAGCACCGAAAGTGAGAGCATTAGGCCCAAACATTGGTGCCCATAGATGATGTCCGAGCAAAGCTAGAACCAACTACAGAAAGCAGCTTGAAGGAAAATCTCGGAGCAGAAAAAGAACTGTCAAGTGGGGAGCTAGCAAAAAGCAGGTACCTATGAACAGAGAACAAAGGCTCTGGTGAAGGCAAAGCAAGGCCAGTGTACAGGCCAGCACTGAGTGGGGTAGTGCTTAGGGAAGAACTTTTTACGACAGAAAAGATATAAAGGAAAGATTTCATTGCAGGTCCTCTGTGAAATAATTGAATATGAACAAATCATTTAATGGAAATACAGACTGTAAGGGCTGACTGATTTTAAAGGGGGAAACTAAAAAAAGACCCTTGTTTTGTCAAGCTATTGTACCTACCAGCAAAAGGAAGAAAAACATCAAAAAGTACCTTTTGGGTACCTTGTTATTTTCTGTAGAGAGAAAGTTCTTAATTTCTTTTTAAAATAGACCTATGGACCCCCATTTTTTAAAACATTTAAATTACACATTTTGAAACTTTAAAAAAAATAAATTGAATGAGTAGTTTATGATAAAGTTGTTTTCCAGTAGTATGACTGGAAGATTTGTATTCCTTCCTTTCTTTGAGAAAATGAACATTATCGTTGTGTAGTAAAACTTTTTGCAATTTAGTTACCAGAGGAAGTTTATCTTTTACATTAAAATTTAGGACATCACATAAAATTATTTTTTTATGCAGGAACATTTGTTTGCCATTAAAGTGAATATGTATCCGTCTGTGATATGTACAATAAAATATAATGAAAATATAATAGTTTATGAAATTGCTGGTGTATAATTTATGGCACACAAATAGGTAACAGTTCCCACGAAGTGCTTCCAGAATCACAAAACAATGAAATGCCTTCCCAAATGGGCCCATAATTTTGTTGAGGTCATGTATGTTTCTTTTGCTACAATGGGAGAAAGAATATCCTTCACTTCTTTTGAAATATTCTCTTCTCCATCCCTTCGTCATTTATACTGCTAGAATCACAATCCATTTCATCTCTGTTTCCCACCTAACCAGCTGGTCACTGAATTTTTATCTATCTAAGTATCTCCTGAATCTGCTCCTTAATCTCACTCCATTGCCTTACTTGAATAACCATAATTTCTCATGTCGATAACCATCATATCACAGTAAATTCTTGGCTAGATCTCTAGTTTCACCCCTTCTAACCATCCTTCAGAGAACTAAAAAAAAGTAAGTGATCTTTCTAAAACATATATCTTATTAGAGGTACCCTCTCTTTAAAACCCTTCAGTGGTTCATAATTTCTTTTAGAATGGAATTCAAACCCCATGGCATGGTCTGAGACAGATGGCTCCTGACCATATCTGAGGTTTTCTCCTGCTGGGAGTTCCCATCCCATCCATGTTCTGCCAGACTGAACTACTTGCAACTTTACAATTAGGCCCTGCTTCAACACACCACTCCGTCTTTGCACAGACTGTTTAGTTTTACATGCTCCCCACATTTCCTTCCTTTGTCATGTACTGATGAATTCTTATTCATTTTTTTTTTAAGAATTAATTTATTAGTTTGTTTGGGCAGCCATAACAAATACCACAAACTGAATGGCTTAAATAACAGAAATGTATTGTCTCACAGTTCTGGAGACTAGAAGTCTGAGATCAAGATGTCATCAGGGTTGGTTTCTTTTGAGGGCTGTGAAGAAAAATTTGTTCCATGCCTCTCTTCTGGCTTCTGGGGTTTTGCTGGCAATCTTTGGTGTCCCTTGTATAAGCATAACCTAGATTTCTGCTTTTATCTTTACATGTTGTTCTCCCTGGGTGCATGTCCGTCTCCAAATTTTCCTTGGATGACATCCGCCATCCTGAATTAGGGTTCACCCTCAAGACTCAATTTTTACTTGATTACCTCTGCAAAGAATCTACCTTCAAAGAAGGTCACATTCTAAGGTACTGGGGGTTACGAGTTCAACAAACAAATTTGAGAGGACATAATTTGGCTCATAACACCCAGTGATACGGAAACCTCTATGACATCTCCTGTAATCCTTCTCTCACATAAAGTATCTTCTTTTTGCCTTTTTGTACTTACTGTAACTTTTAAACACTTTTAAAATAACACCTAGAACTGTGAATCAAAATTGCTGGTTTACACATTTTTGTATACTAATGTGTATTATTGTATATTACCATCGCTAGTTTCCCCTACTACATTGGGAATTTCTTTTATTTTTAAAGGACATCTTAATTTTTGTTTTTATCCCCAATACTTATACTGTCTAGGTATATATTAGTTGCTCAAGAATGTTTATTGGATGTGTAAATGAATGAATGAGTAAACTGACATATTGTAATCCACTCCAGTTCAGAGAAAAATCTTGATTTATAAAAATAAAAAAGTTCTAAAATAAGATTACTAAGTTTAGAATAAAACTGACTTTAAAAGCAAATAAATTATCAAATTTATGAAACAATAAATTTATGAAACATGAAATAATATTTTTTTACATTTTAAATGTGAAACATAACTGAGTGACATATGAATTTTATTTACTAATACTTCTTAGTTGATATTGTTTTTAAATCTTTAATTAAATGTGGACATCTAGAAAAAAGCTACCGGTCAATGCCAGATTTATGTGGTGTTTTATACTCTGCAAAGTACCATCTTCCTACATGTATCCTATTTGAGCCTCAGAACTACTTTATCCCACTAACATTATTATTCTTACTGTAAAAATAAGGAAATTGATATTTTGAGATGTTTTAAATTTTTCTGAGAACAAGAACAAATCCATATCTTCTGATATCTTCCCTGCATTAAAAAAAATTTTTATAATTGCAAAAATATGTACCTGTAATATGTTTTCTACCATTACTGAACTGAATCTTTTAATAACTTTTAAAATAAAATTTAGGTCAAATGAAGATGAGGGTGTATAATCAAGTATATTCATAAATAGTCCAACAATCCATAAACTAAAGAATGAAAAATTTACTTTAGTTTTTTCCCTGAAATGTATTTTCTTCATAAAGCTGTGGCCTTTATATTCATTGGAACATAGACCTAACTGCAGAGTAATAGACTAAATGGTAATACAAATGGTGTTTTCATAAAGGGCAAATGAAACTGCTCTCAGTAGAGACCTGGTCTACATCAGGAAGACTGGCAAAAATCAGAAATACACCAGAGACAGGTTAGATGAGATTAAAATGATTTCACCAAGAATATATCTATTTGTTCGTATTTTCCTGTGAGCAGAATCTTCCAATACAGGAAGAAAAATAAAAGAGAAATTAAAACTTTGGAACCTCTGTTATCTGTAAACCTTTAAGGTTGTGTTTACCTAATTGGATTATAATGAAACATAAACATTGAAGGTCTGGCCATGACACTGGGCAGATATAGTAATCAGCTGGGTTCCAACTGATGGGAAAATCGCCACCAGAAACTTCCCAAGTTCACAAGGTGATAATTCTCTCCCTAGTGCAATCAACACTTCTAAATAACAAATCAAGAGAAGATGAATTGTATTTCAAGGTTAACAGCACAGTTCTCATTGATTTAAAACAAAGAAACATGGTCTATACTTAGAGCCTAAGGTCTCAGTCCACCTCACTATTTTCAGTGTTCCCTTAATTTTATTTGCATTTAAGCCCTTCTTTAAATCACACATCCATAAATACACCCATACACCCAATACACCCATAAATTTCTTCCGTTTTTTCATGATGCCCAGTAGAGTAGCAAGCACAAAGGAAGTGTTTGATAAATAAGTATTGATGGATGAATATCTGTTTAGGATTTTTGTATTTCATCTATTCATGGGCATAATAAAATGATCATCATTTCCAAAGAGCTTTCAAATAATTTATCCCATTTAAACTTTGTAACAATAAGATGAAATGGATATTATTAAATGAATCTTTAAAAAGGTATAATGATGTCTGGCTCTTGGCCATTTAGAAAACAAAGCGCAGTCACTATCCAGGAGGAAGTTTCTAGCGCTCAGCATTGCTTATGGGAATTATATTTCATAGAAAACAGGTTGGCTGCCCATCTAGAGTCTCAGACATTATGAGAGCAGATCTGGAGAAAAATGCCTTAGTCCACTTCTTTCCATTCCAGTTACTGCAAATGCCACCCAAATCCCTGTTACCTGTTTTTTGAAATTCCGTATTAGCTGAGCCCTTCACTCACCCCAAGGTATTTTCTGCAATGCCTCTAAGAGTGACCTTTTAAAATCGCACGTCTGATTTTGTCTCTCTCCTGCATTTGGAGGTAAAGGCTTTCCACTGCTCTTAGAATAAAGATCACAGTCCTTGACCTGCAATGCCGTGCATGGTGAGCACCGCCCACTTCTCTATCATCAGGCCTCCGAGTACTCGGCGATGGTAAACTCTAAACTCGGTCAAATTTCCTTACGCTGCTCACCGTCTCCCGCCTAGAAGTCTGCTTCGGCCCTGTAGCCTGACTCTGCAGAGCTGGCTAGGATTCATCCCCCGGGTACGGCTCAGTGTCACCTCCGGTCAGGATAAGGTTAGTTGGAGGTGTCCTCCCTGGGAACACGTAGCATATTTATATTTGTGTGTGTATCTTTTTTTTTCATCTCCCTCCCGGAGCAACACTCTTTCCCTACTTCAGCAAATCTTCAGAACCAGTCAGATACATGGCACTGAGTACACGATTAATAAACACTTGTTGAATTAAATAAATTTCTTTCACTGTAAGTTTCAGCTCTACTGAACTATTTTCAATAACTTTTCTTTTTCCTCAGACATTTGCACATTCTAGGCCTTTTTCCTGCTATTCTTTCCCTCAGCTCTGCCCATGAGCATTCATTCACTTTGGACTCCAGTGGAATATCACTTTTTAAGATGGCTATTCCTGACACTTAACTTCTGAGAAAAAAAAATCTGAAAAAATTCACTATATTTTGAAAGTTATAACAGCATGCCAATATGTCATTAACACTTATACATGATTGTAACATATAATAATGGTGACTATTACCTGAAATGAAAATTTACGTGGAACTTTAAACAACATTTTTCCCCCAAAAAATAACTTTTAAGATTAGCTTGCTATGCTGTACTTTCACACAGTAGGTTGACAACATCCAGAAATGAGTAATAGTGCAATTTGTAAAATCTGGGTCAAACCTCACCAAAGAAATAATAAATGATAAGATATAATTTATAGACACAGGCATTAGAAAATTTCCAGCAGAAAGCTATGGTACAAACAGGCCAATAATAAGCTCTCACTAATTTTCAGTAACTCCTTAAATACTAATATTGCTAACATGTTACTTAATAAGATTCACATGCATTTAAGATTCTCAATTTCTTGGAATTACATCTCTATTAATTGTATACTCTTCCTGGCAATATAAATGAGGTCTTTTCTTTTTTAACCAAATCAATCTATGTAAATATTTTATAGTTTGCAGCAGTCTGACTTTATTAAAATACTGTAAAACATTTAAAGGAAGCATTTGGAAAGCTTAAATGTATGTTGTACAGAGAAGATATATTTGGGAGATAGTAGACAAATTAATAGCAGTAAGAATTAGTGTATTGTGAACAGTAGAGCGAATGGAAAATGATTTGATATTTTTAAAATAAGAAAAAAGAACTATTTCAGATTGAAGTAATTACACATGCTCATTGAAGATAATACAAAAAAGTCTAATGAGGAATTAAAACCTCTAATAATATCATTATAGAGGTAATTGAAGAGAACATCAAAATTTTGCTGTATTCTATTATTTTCATATATTCTTTTCAGAATTATAATCACATATGATTCACCTTTTAAAAATCTTTTCTCATTTACTATTATTTCCTAGGCATATTTTAAAAATCTTTTTGGAGCACACACACAAGGAATACATTTTTTTTTTTTAAAACAAACATGATTTTTAGGTTACCTTAATATTCCTATTATGATTTATTGATTAATTCTCTAACCATTGGATCCTCAAAAAATTTCTCGTATCCTAATATTATGAATAGAAAGCTCAAAAATATTTCTCAAAAGTATTTGTGTACATGTTTGATTATTTTATTAGTATAGGTTCCTAGAAACGTAGTTACTGGGTCACAATCTCTTTATATTTTTAAAGCTTTTGAGATTATTGCCAAATTGCTTTTCCTACTGGTATATAGTATACAGATTAATCATTTGTTTATAAGAGTGCCATTTTTCAACTTACACTCAAACATTATGCCAACTCATAGTTTGAAAGGTAAATCAAGGAATAAAACCTTTATTAGTGGTAAATTCTCCATTGTATATACTTAGACGTTAATAAAACAATCTTAAAGAAAAAACAGAAAGCCACATGTAATTGCGATATGATTGTACAGTAACCTGTCTGGAGGCCAGCTAGGGCTTTTTAGCTTGACCTGGAGATGGTATAAATTACAGCAAAAAATACCTTTAAAATGCCAAAAAGAAAAGATGAAAGAAGTGTGAAAGTTGATATCCGTGGAGCCATTTTAAAACAGAGCTAGGGCAGCCATTCTAGAGGAACTGCCTTGCATGTCTTGCTCCTCGAACTTTTGGAATGTTCTATTTGGACAAAATAACCTTTGTTCTGTGCCAAACCAACACTGACTGACAAACAAGTGTAAAGTAACAGAAATCCTGACTGTGATGACTGATAATTATGGTCATTCTTTAGAATCAGTAACCAGACATGTATAGATAAAGAGTAACTTAGTTTGTTAACACCAATAGAAATTTGTTGCTTCTATTCATATAATTATTTCCCTTTCTTTTCTCAGCAAAACCTCTTGCCTTCATTCTATAATTGGGACATAATTTGGGTTTCTACCCGAATCTATGACTCTGGTTTGTGTGATTTCAAATAAATGCTATTGCCTCTGATTTTTTTTAGGCTAACAGAAGGAAAGAAAGAGGGGAGGGAGAGAGGGAGGGAGGAAGAAAAGAAGGAAGGGAAGGAAGGAGGAAGGGAGGAAGGAGGAAAAAAGGAAGTTTCTTTAAGTATTCCATCTAATTTTATTTGACCTCAAACTTCAATCTTGGATGATGAGATTTGGGTGTAGACAGAGATGCCAGCAAAAAAAGTTTTTTAAAATATTGGATTAAAAATAAACAACAAAACAAGGACTTGTATGCGATTCATACCTATCTGAAAAGGTTAACTTTGAGAATTATGACCACGCCATTTCTTCACAAATACAATTTTCTTCAAAAAATATCCTCCAGGAAAATCATTCTGCGCTAAACTAAATAAGAGCTACTACCCCTACTTACAGATCTCTCTCTCTCTCTCTCTCTTCCCCCCCACCCTCCCGCAAACTGTTCTTGGTGCAATTGGGTGAATTCAAATGTATTCAAAAAGTCAGCTATCGAAAAAAAAAATCAAAACAATCATTTTGCAATCTACCTTTCCCATACTAAGAACTAGCTGCTATTTGCTTTGGGTATGACTGCCTTGTCTTTGGAATAAAGCCAAAAATATAAAATTTTGAGTTTGTATATGCTCACCAAGGATAAAACAAGCCAAGACATTCATGACCACTCCATTTACTCCACTGCATGTTTGATAACAGAATCAATGTGGGAGATACAGAATATGCCGCCCCAAAATGTGCATTGTTTTGAGCTGAAGGCAATTAAGACCCAGCAGTCTCAGGAAAAGTTTCTCAGGAAAAGTTTTCTACCTTTTCCTTAGCTGTCTAAAAGAATTTAGATAGCGGGCCTATACTAGGAAGAAAGCTATTACCAGAGAGAACTTTTGTATCAGAAAGACTTGTCTGTGTGATATGGCAAACATTTGTTCTAAACATTTGCTCTTCTTATCTTCCTGTGAATTGTCTTCCTCTCTTTTGAATCCCCAGGCCTTTACTTCTTTCTCTTTATCTCAGGATAGTATATAAGCCTCATATCTTTGTGGGGCTCCCTGTCCTATACTTAATTAAATTTGCATTTTCTGTTAATCTATCTTATGGCAATTTAATTATTAGGCCACCTAGAGAACCTAGAAAATAATAGAAAATAAATTTTCTTTCCCGGCAAATGCTCCTCTCCAAATTAATTATTAAGGATAAAATTGAAAACATTGCAATCTGTGTTCTGGTTATTCTAATGATAAAAAATGATAAAGCATTATCATTTGCAATTATTTTTACCTAAATAGAGGGTAACTAAATATATCCCTTCCTTAAAGAGGTTGGTAGGAAATAGAAAAATAAATAATGTTTCAGTATATACGTGGCCAAACAATGAGAAAGAATCAAGGATTTTCATGATGGAAAGGCCAAGATAAGTGCCTGCATACTCCCTGCCTGTAGTTCCTACACAGGCCATACTGGGGGCATTCAGTTTGCTTCTGATTGGTCAAGAAAGACCTCAGGAGTCCTCTACATTTATAAATAACTAATGTGAGGAACTTTTTTGGTGAGCTCTGATGAGGGGAATGTCACTAGGTGTTGCCTCAAGGAATAGACATAGCTTTAACATCAGTCCTAAAACCTAAATTTCCCACACACCAAAATTTGTGCCTTTGAAAAGCATTATCTAATCTATCACAGACACTTAAAGTTTGCCTCTAAATCCCCAAAGAATATTTGACAGGTCTTATAATAAATATGTAATAAAATGACAAGATAATAAAGGAAGAAAAACAGTGATGAATTGGTGGGGTCAGTCATGCAGGGGGTGAGGGAGTGGGTATAAGAAATTTTGCATAATAAAACTCAGAAACAGTTGGCAAGCTTTTTCTCTGAATGTGATTTGTATTTGTGTTGAGTCAGAGATATTATTCCCATGAAGGGAATGGTTTAATGAGTCATCATTTTTTTTCCTCTGTTATTGAAGCTCTCTCAATTATACTCTGATAAAATACAGAATCTAAGGAAAGGTGTGCTGAATATGTAACCCCAGATGAGTATGTATAAAAGAAATGAAACACATCTTCAAACCTATGGTAACAAGCACAGTTAGAATTGTGATATTTTAAGAAGTTCTTTGGCTCATATTTAAAAAAATACCTTAGTTTCATAACTTCTATACTTAAAATCAAAAGATAACAGACATCTTATGAAATCTAAATATCCATGAAATCATCACAACTCCTAATATTATACAATACAATCTTGTACTCATATCATAGAAAATAGAATTGAAAAATAATGAATTAAATAATTTGACTTAGTGTAAAATAATGGCTAATATTTCTCAAGCATTTATTACGTGCCATGCACAGTGCTAAATACTTTAAATACATTATCTCTTAATACTCAGAACAACCCAGTAAAAACAGTATTATTTTTATTCATATTACAGATGAAGTGGGGCTTAGTTCAGTAATTAAGTTATGATAGCTCATAACTAGTAAATCACCAACTCTCCTTTAAATTAAGGGTTTTTTTTCACGAAACTTCTATGGCTGTGGCTGTTTAATTTTAATTAAACAAAATTCAGGGATTGTGAAAGTTAGAGATAATATCTATCTTTGCAGCTATTTTCCTGTACTTTTATTTTTGTGTTCTAAAATATACTTTTATTTTTGGCTTATTGTAAGAATTTGTAATGACTTTCAAAATGAATCTTTGGAGAATTCCAATAATTCAACATACAGGAAGCTCCAGGTTTTTTTCCTTTTCAGAAAAAAAAAAAGTCTTTGAAATCTTTGTACCTTATCCATGTCAACACATCTTCTACATGTCTCTTCTCTTGATTTCACTGTATTTTATGAAGATTCAGCTAGAAAAAATGAGCCTAAGATAAAGGACACTAAGCTATGGCTTGTTTCTTACCAATCAATATCAGCACATCTATTTAATCAATTTACAACTCTTAGTTGCCTTTTAAATGTGAATATTGAGGTTTAATGTTAGAGCCCTATTATCATCTACTGCATTCATCATCATCACCAGTATCTTGCACAGTAAGTCTCATTTCACAGAAGGCAAATAAATAGTTGTGGGACTAATTAATTAATAAGAATGAATAAATGCATACCAAACAACTTTATATTCATATCACTTAGCACATACCTAACATGTAACTGTTGCTTATTATTATAATTATTAGCCAATATAATAACAATTTATAGCTTTAAATGTTTTACAGTCTAATGGGGAAGATGGATAAGTATAGAAACAAATATTCAAACACTTTCTAAATAATCAGGGAAATAAAATGTAATTCGCATGAATATATGTGTTTTGTGTACTTTATCCATTTTTCTCCATTAAATTGTAAGAGATTCCAAGATGTTTGCTTATGGTTTGTTGGATAAAAAATAATAATACCCTAAATGTGTAGGATCCATTTTCTAAATTTACAAAATTATTGTCATGAAGTAAATATAAAACCTTGTCATGGTCAACTAAGTTGATCTTCAGCTTTTAATAACAGTGTTTCTCAAGTGTGTTACAACCATTGGCCACTTGCTTCAGAAAATCTGAAACATTTTAAGAAGTATAGTTTGGGGGAAAGGGGTCTTAAATCCAGCTTCCAGTTTTACATTATTTAACAATAATTTTTTTTTTTCAAAAGAAAAGTAGGTTCTCCTATATTCTCTTTCTCGTTTTACAGGAAATGTTAAGATTTGATTAGCCTCTCAAGTTAGACTGTTGTCCAAACTGCTTCAATATAAATATATGTAAAATCATATTTATGGGTCATAGATAGCTATGGCCCAAACTTTGATGTATAAAATTTGGAAACAATTTTCTTAGAAAAGAAGTTCATGACCACTTGCTTCAGAATAACCTGGCATGTTTGAGCAATGTGCATCCTTGGTCTCTTGTCAAGCATCAGGATCTCTGAGGGTGAGGTCCAGAAATCTTAATTTTGGGTAAACAAATTAGTGATTTTTACCTATACTAAAATCAGAATAAAAGGCTTTTTTCTTTGCTCTTGAGCTCAGAGCTGTGATTGGTTAGAGCCACGGCATCCAAGTGGGGAGCCATTACTTGCTAGCATGAATCCTTCTATACTTTGCTAAGATAATACAGTCCTGGACAAGGTCAGAAAGCTCCGAGTCTCTGCTCAGTGCCCTAACAGCACAAACTCCCTTCCACCACACCTCCCCAGGGGGCAGGATTCTAGAATGGGTGTGCATAAGATAAGGCCACTGAAAATAGTAGGCATAACATTCATACTCTGAAAACAAACAATTGCTTTATTAAATTACTGCCCTGATGCCTCTCTGGATTATGAGTATTAATGTTTCTAGAATGACTAATAAATAGAAGTTTCTAATTAAATTAACACAAAATTAAACAAGCAACACAAAATCTTTTTGTGTTTCTATTTTTGTCAATAACAGAAAAGCTGAAAATCTTGCCTAAGACAATCAGTATCATCTAACTGGATGTCAATGATTATCAGTCAGTAGGTGTATGAACAGTATGATCATACATCCCATTAGTTTGAGATGGTTCAGATATAAGCCTGATATTCTACTTGAATCACTAATTGCACCTTCTTTCATGCTCCATGTGTCCTGGTTTAGATGATAAATTATGTGGTGATCTAGTCTATAGATATATCCGCATAGGAGATTGAGCAGAGTGTGACATTCTTGAAGTTTTGTGTGCATATTTTTAAAATCAAATGTATAATCTCCTTCATCACAAAAGCAGAACCTTGGGAAACTGCTTTTCAGTTACCTGGGTTTCTGGTACTTTGTATTCTGATCTCTAAAAATTTCCTTATGCTATATATATATTGGGCCTTTTGTTTTGGACATTTTAAACATTCCAGTGACTATGAATCAGAAGCACCTTATGACTCATGTCCCCCAGGCACTGAGCTAGAAAAGCAGGATGCCTCACACATAATTGGGAACTAAAGTAGTTTTGATTGTATTTAAAAGTCTTTTAGAAGGAATTGAATTGAAGTAGATGAGCCTAAACACTCTGAAAGTAGGCATACAAGACAGCATGACAACAAAGAGAAGATGAAAAAGCAAGCAAGATAATGATGGGGAAGACATTTGGCACTTACTATTTAAATTGCTCTTTGTGACTATTAATTACTTGATCCTAACAACCTCCTTGGTAGAACACATCAGCATTTTTATCCCTTGTTGCAGAGGCAAAACTTGAAATACTGTAAGATTAAGGGGCTTTAGCAAGAATTGAAAGCTAAGGAAAGGCATAGTAAGAATTAGAACTGAGTCTCTGTTGGGCAATTGTATTCGCAGTCCACCAGGCCAGAATCTCTGTAGTGTAGCCAACATCCCACTTTTTGATTACAGAAGAGCACCCTGAGGAATGGGCAAGTCTGATGAGAAGAGATCAGCTTAAAGCTACTTTAAAAGCTAAATGGGATGTGTGAGTCCACAAGGCACTGGATGCTATCTGTCTTTGTCTCAGACCTCCATAGATAGAAAGACGTGGTTCAGTTTCCTCTGAAAGGAGACACATGCTAAAGAAAATCAGCAACTGGCCTTGGTAAGGGACTTTACGTGGTTTCATCTTGTAACATGGAGTAATAAAGAGGGATAAAGGGAACAAAGCTTTTGTGATTTGAGCTATAATTTTCCAGAATATGCTTTGAAACGAATTAAATCATTGCAATTTTCTTAAACACAGATAAAAATCTGAGAAGGAACTGGTTAACTTAAAGAAAGGTCAGAATTATTGAACCATTTACTGTTCTATATCATATTGACAAGTCAATTTTCAGTCAATTCACTGAAGAAACACAATGACAAAATGATATTAAATGGTTTGTAGATAAATAATAAATTAGACATTTTTCTAAAATTTTCAAGAGTCTCTGTTTTAGTCTTGAAAGTTCTCAAACAAAATTTTCCTACCATATATTATTTTGGGATAGGGAGTTCCTTAGAAGAAAAGAGAGACCCTTAACCTATATCGAAACAAATTCCAGATGTTTTATAAATTTAAATGAAAAAAGAAAAAGTAGGGAAGAAAATACATATGACTCTTTCAATAATTTTGGAATGAAAAACACTTATTTAAGGTTGTCACATGGGTAGAAACATGTAGGAAAAAAGGTTGCTACATTTTCTATGTAAACATGAAAAAACACTGAATAAAGTTAAGACAAAGGATAGCTTGGATAAGTGGTACCATGGAGGTGTTACCTAGTGTTATGCTGGAAATCATTTTGGCAGTATATAAATGTATCAAATCAACATGTTGTATATGTTAGACTTACACAATATTATATGTCAATTATATCTCAATTAAGGTGGGAAAATTAATAAAAAAGAAATAAGAATAACTTGAAGTATTTGCATTGTATCATTAATATCGCTAATGGATTAAAATCATTAATATACAAAAAACTCTTAAAATCAATAAGATAGATAAATAGCCAATAAAAAGTTTGGCAAAAAAATAATAAATAACAAAAGAGGAAATGCAATTGGCTAATAAAAAAATTTTAAATGCCTAACCTCACTATTAATCAAAGAAAATTCTATTTAAAAATATATCATGTATATATAATATAATACAAGAATTCAGTTGACAAAGAAGAAAATAATATTGCTATCTAGTGTTAGTAAGCACATATGAAAAAGGTACACCCTAAAAATCAAATCATTTAAATAATAATAGGTGTCTAGGGAGCAACTTAGCAACATTTATCAAAAGTTTAAGAAATATACATGCCTTTTGGCACAGAGATGGTATCATATACCTCAAGGGAAAAAAATCATCAAAGTTTAAGTATAAGGGTGTTTAAGGAAGCAATGCTCATAATATCCCAGATAATGAGAACAATGAAGAATCGATTGACTAAATTGTTATACCTTGTATAGGGAAGCAATACATAACCATTAAGAAAACAATGAGAAGGAGAAAGAGCCAGAAGGAGGAGAAGGAGAGAGAGGGAGGAGGAGGAGAAGAGGAGCAACACTACACAGCTCCGTGAACACCATTAGATTAGTTCTGCAGACTGTGCTGAGTCAATTCCCAGGAAGCTATATAAATTGGCAGAATCTGGAGGGACCCAACAACCTGGGTGTTTTTGTTTGTTTGTTTGTTCGTTTGTTTGTTTGTTGGTATACCCCAAGAGTGTGTTTTCAGCAACACATTTTGGGCAGAGCTTAAAGTTGCTTTTTTGTGTGATATCCCATCCTAGTTTCTTTGGCTGCTCTACGGGCCCAAGGCAGGATAATCCTGAAAATAATCATCTAAAAAGTACTGGTGAGCTAATTTATCTTTGGGAAATGAAAATCGTCTTTATTGAAAGAACATATGTAAACGTTATCTTCAGTAGTTCCAACAGATATGACTAGGCCTTTTAGTCTTGTTGTGAAATAGTAAATTGCACAGGCATCCTTTCCTTTGGGATTACCTATATGATTGAATCCTAAACCTATCTTCTCCAGATCAAGAAAAGGGCAAGATTTTCATCAAAACATTTATTTACCTAAAAAAGACATTCGATATGATTACCATAATTTACCGCCATGTCATTATGACTCTTTGGGATGCATTTCCTAGGTTTTCATGACCCAATTTTGGCTTCTCTTATTTAGGGAGAGAATCTTGAAATAAGCAGCATGGATTCTATACCAGTGGTTCTCAAACTTGAGCATGCATCAGAATCACCCAGGAAAATTGTGATAACACAGATTTCTGGGTCCCAGTTCCCAGTGTTTCTGACTCAGTACATGCAGGGTGGGGCCCAACTTTGCACTTCTAAGTTTTCAGGTGATGCTGATGCTGCTGGTCTGGGCACTGCACTCTGAGAACTGTTGACTTCAAGAAATGAGGAATGAAGAACTCGCATACTCTGCCTAACATTCCTAACACACGTGTACAGGCGTCTTTAAGACAGACACCTGGAAAGTGTATTTTCCACACACGCACAGTTTACACAAGTACATATCTATGGGTTTATGATATGATCATAGATGTGTAATATGGTGATGTTGTTACAAATTAACTTCTTTAAAGAGTTTTTGCAGCTTTTATACTTTAAAATAATAAAGGCATGAGTTCCAAAGTTTAGAACAGAATTATATCATTTCTTTAATCTAAGATCATAATTAAACCAACTGGTCCTTCAGTTCAGCATCATTCAATCTTATTTTTTATGAACTTAGCTGGTGGGTGGTACAAATGAGAATAATAAAATGAGATACTGCTTTTTTATTTCTTATGTCATTATTTTGAAATTCTTAAGGTTAAAAATACTTTTATTATTCAACACTGGGAGTTCTGATGAAGAGGTGAACATAAGGTGGGTCCAGCCAGTGAGGGGCTCTGTATTTTAATATTTATACACATTTTAAAACTGTATAAATAAAGTCTCAAGAAAGTCACAGAATTTGCGTAGGGAACACAGCTAGACTGGAAGAAAATGGTGCGTTTGGAGACCACTGTACACATTTACAGCTATGAATTCTGTTGCTAAGTGGTTGCCATTGTTTTCTATTCATTTAACTTCTGGAATCAATCATTCAAATACTATTGCAAGCAGTCAGTTATGTATTTGAAGTTTAGTAAGCTTCTAGAATTTCCAGAATTTTGTCAGTGTTAAGGATAACAGTGATTACCTCGTGAGGTACAGAGTTAGGTCGGTAAAATCATATGGGAAAGTGTGTGTGTGTGTGTGTGTGTGTGTGTGTGCGCGCGCGCGCACGCGCATGCGTGCATGCACACATATGTAAGTGTGTGTCTGGGTGAGAACTGTCTACAAGGAGTCCACAATTTTAATCTCTAAACCTGTAGTACTAACATAATCATTATCGATTTCTTTTTGGATACAACTGTTTAACAGCAGTGTTAATCATGATTTTTTTGTATGTGGTTATTGACATTAAACTCTGTGCTTTTGCCTATTTATTTCTAAAAATTCTCAGTAAGTGCTTTTCCATTTCCATAGCATCAAAATCTTGGCTCATTATACAGTTCCTAAAAGCATCCACTCGATCTCCTCTCATTTTTTTATCCAGGCGATCAGACATTTAATTTTTTTAGCATTTTGCCTTCTTTTTCTGTTTCAGGGGTCATTTCTTTCCTCATTCATTAGGCCTTGAAGTTTAATGTTAGAGGAGACACTTTTTCCTCCTCTTGGTTTTCTAAAAGAGGGATTTCGATATCCTATTTGCCTTTCTCTGCCTCTTTACTCACTCTGCTTCTGCTTGAGTTAACTGAAGCAATGCTTCTGCTTGGAAACATCTGGACAAGCTCTGTCTGTTCTGTCCTTATTCCTCTAGGGAGCAAGGGTGCCTGCAGTGAGTGTTAGTTTTGCTGCTACATCTGAGAGAAGAAAGAATATTCAGGAAATACTTTGGGATCTTGTGCTGCCTTGACTAAGCAGTTAAATCTAAAGAATTCTGAAGCTCAGGATTAGTAAACTCTCTTAACAGCCCTAAAACTCGTCTTCTAACTTCACATCTATTAGGAATAAAAAAGAAATTCTGCTTCCTTCCCTAAGTCGGGAAGGGAGATGCCATTGATTGTAGCCACCAAGATGCCTATATCAAGTACAAGTCTCATCCTAATTTCTACCCCTGTGAGCTTTTATAAATTTCATATTATTCATAAATCCCTCTCTGTCTCTTCTATCAAGGGTCATGGCTTCTCTTGTTCACCTTTTATTATATGTGTATGCATGTGTAGGTATCTATACGATAACATGTAGACAGACATATACATATAACTTTCTTTGTCTAGTTCCCTTTAAATACTGCTTTATTGTTTCTCTGGGTACCTTGCTCTTCTTTCTTTTTCTTTCAGTGGCAACTCCATACTTAGACTATTCCTCATCCACCTTGCCAAACTAGGACACCTGCTTCCTCTGCTTAGCTCTGGATTCCTGTGTAAAACCGGTATTTCATATCTATTACAAACAGGAGAGGCATTAGTAAATAAAAGACCAAAAAAATCAAACCCCAAATTAATAAGGATAATAAAAGACAGTATTTCAAACCACCACTAAAAATATATATATTACTCAATAACTAAATTAAATCACCTGAGTAGACACCTGAATAGAAAAATAAATTGTATTTCTACATTTATTAAAATATAAATGCCAGGTAGCTTAAACGATTAAAATAATAAATTAAACAATATAAATAAATAAATACAACCTCAAATTCTAGAAAAAAATGAGAGATTTACAATCTTGAATTGGAAAAAATCCTAGGTATGACACAAACCACAGAAGTCACAAAGGAAAAGACGTTGTAAATTAAATTATAATAAATTAATTTTTAAATTGTCTATACATAGAGAAACTTCTTGATTCATAGCAATTTGTCGAAATGACAAATGTATACGTCCTTTTTTATGCCAGCAACTCTAGTCCTATAATTCTTTCCATGGATATACTGGCATGTATAAGAAATGGCACATTTTTTAACGTGTCTTTCATTTAAATGTGTCATTAAATGTGAACATTCATTTTAGCATGGTTTATAAATACAAACTATTGGCAAGTATAACTGTCCTTTAATAAGAGACTGATTCAATTTTGGTATATAATTTGAGATAAACATAGCTGATTTGAATGAGTCCACATGCTGCTTGGTAATAGATTGATTCACATAGACTGATTTACAGGATAACCTGTGCATAACTGTTACTCTAACTAGGGAAAAGTAAGGCACAGAACTGGAGAAGTAGTAGACGACTCTTAAATGAAAAAGGGAGATGAAGATGGAAAAGAAAAACATATACATAGTTCTGTAAGAATAAATAAGGATGAACTGTGGTTCTTCCAGTGAGAGCAATTAGTGAATGGGGGAACTGTAATGAAAGCAACTTTTCATCACATATAGTAACTTGTGGAACTTTTAATTTTATATGTTGTGCATGTATTACTTGTTAAAAGAAATATTTTAAAAGGACAAGTCAAGCTCTCTCTGAAAATTATATAAGATTTTAAGCTTACTTATACTCATCATTTCTATTTTCCTCCACTTCCTGGGATTCACTGAAAGTATCTAGAGTTTTAGCTTTAGAATATTAACTTTAAATGTAAACATTTAGAACATTATGCTTCATGTTGTTACATATTTTATAACATATAATACATATAATTTATATATGTAATATATATAATTTATATACTATAGAATATATATTAAATATGCTACAAATTTAAATTTTGTAAAATGTCAGGTCTATAACTAAGAAGTATGTGTCTATGCAACATATTAATGCAGATTTTACTCCTGACTGTGGCTGCCACTATCACATGCAAGATCAGCCCTATGTGAACATAAGTACATGGGGAGCATACGATCTAGAATCATTCCAGAGATAGGTTTAACGAGAGAAAGCCTTGGTACATTTTCCAGAGTATTAATCATTACTTCTCAATCCACAAAGGCTGTATTTGAGAGAAAGCTACAGGGTAACTATACCAAATCCTGTTAGTCTGTATGTCCTCATGTTAATTTATTCTCCTTTCTGCCTGTACCCCTTCCCTTCCAGAGCACTTTGGCTTCCTTTCTCTCTAATTCGCTAGGTATGTCCACAATACAGTCTGTGTCACCTGTCATGATAGATTGCAAATAAAGAACACAGTAACTTTCAGCTCCCCGCATCAGGAGGTGGAGCCTATTTCCTCGCCCCTGACATCAGGCTGCCTTGTGGTTTCTTTCACTGATAGCGTTGGGTGGCAGTGCTGTTATGTTTCGCAGCCTGTACTTCGGGAGACTTTTCTCTCCTGCTGCTAATGATACCCTGTGGACTACATGACCAAGCTCAGGCTACCCTTGTGGAAGATGAAAGAGATGTGGCTTCTGAGTCTTTGCTGCCCCAGCAGGAGTTGCTAAAAACTCAGAAGGAAAGCCATTTAGTTGACCAGCAGCTGAACACAGACACAAGATGAGTCTAGCCAGACCTCTAGAATCATTCGACTGCACCTGGCCCAAATTTCTGAACCACAGAATCGTGATCTAATTAAATGACTATTCATCTGAAACACTGAGTTTTCGGGTAGTTGTTAATGCAGTAATAGCTACATTCTCCTGAAAGAGCCCCCTCACTGGTTTCTCACTTCCCATGTCCGTGACTAATATCACTCTGAAAAAAGATCTTTCTTAATACTTCGTAGAGATATGTGTGTCTTAATTCTTAAACTTTAGTTTTGACACCATAAATATTTTTTCTTAAAAAAAATTCTTCCTTTCATTATCATTCCCAGACTCCAGACACAAGTTTGCCTCACCTAATCCTCTGCTCCCTCTGCACTATCACTTCCTTCTTACCAACACATCCTTCCTTGTGGCCAAGCTTCACCTGCTCTAGAGTCTCATTAAACTAAACACCTCGCTCCTCACCACTTCCCACTGATTAGTTATCCAGTATGTAGACTACTAAACTACCTTGGCGTTGCTCACATGCCATGTTGCAATTGTTTTTCCGACCAAGTCTGATGTAAGACTGGGGTCTGAGGAACAGTAACAGATCTGTGAGACATTAATAATTCCACAGAAGAAAAATAGTAGTTTTGATCAAATGGGGTGTATTGGGATAAGCAATAACGAACTGTTTTTGTTTGTTTCATAACATTATATGAAGTGTTAACAACCAAGGGGGTATAACTGGCCCCAAATTAACCGTGAAAACATTAACATTTTACTGAACAGATTTTAGGAACTGTTACTTTAATATTATCTTATACTTAAATATATTTGAAAAAACACCTGTTAAACAAAACTTTTAGTCCTTATGAAAATTAAAAACCTTTAGTGATATGGAAATTAAAGAAGCTTTTTTACTTTGCTTAAAATTCAGTGCCATGAATTTCTAGACTATGAGAATTCCTTTAGACATTAGATTGTTCATATTTTATACTTATGCATATTTTTGTAATATTGTTCTTTGTGGCTGAAATAGGTATCTTAAGACACGAGTCAATCTCTAAGTCATCTCCATAACTCCCATATTTATTAGAATAAATATATAAACATAACCATTGTTTTATAAAAAAGTGAATATTATGCGTGACAGACTGAAGCAAAGCTGCCCAAATGTATGCCTGTCTAGCACTCTCTCCTTTGACCTGAATTGATTATAGGTGCAATGCATTGATCCCTCAGGCTGTACGGAGGGCCAGGCAACCCTGGTTCCAGGACAATGCCTTTTGCCCATGTCAACACTTTATTTAGTCAACGCGTTGTACAAATAGTATCATCTTCTACATGCCTTATGAGAAAAAAATACTTTTTACAAGTACTAATTCTCAGACTTTAGTGTGCATAAAGCTGACCTGAGAAACTTAAGACTCAGACTCTGAGGCCCTGTTCCCAGGGCTTCTGATTCAGTTACTGTCCAGTTAGACCAGAAATCTATATTATTAACAAGCACCTCAGATATTTCTGCGGCAGATGGCACAAAAACACTGATCAGTAGTATATTTAACAGGAGAAAGGAAAACATTGTGTGTGTGTGTGTGTGTGTGTGTCTGTCTGTCTGTCTGGATGGATGGATTTTCTCCTGCTGGCACCTTTTTACTCTCATCCTATAAACTGGGAGTGTCCCAGGGCTTCCCTTTGGGACGTCTTTCTTACTCCCCATGTGAACTATTCTAGTATGATAATTCTAAACACTACCTATATGCTGATGACCCAGTCTGGACCTCTCTACTGAACCATGAACTGTTTTCTTTTTTTTTTTTAATTTTTTACTTGTAATCTCCATTTGAATTTATAACAAGCACCTCAAACTTGACATGTCCAAAGCTGAGTTCTTACTTTATCTCCAAATCCCTTCCTCCTCCAGTAGTTCCTACTTTAATTAATGGAATCTCCATTCTATATTCTCAGTTGTTCTGGCCAACGGTCTTGGCGTCAGTTCTGATATCATCCTTCTTTCTTCTCACTCACCTCTAAACCATCAGTATAACACCTTTAGTTCTACATTCTAAATATTTCCAGAATCAACTGTCTCATCATCACCACTGCTACCCTGTAATCTAAGCCATCCTGCTTTCTCGCCTAGGCTACTGCAATTACCTCCTATAGATTCTCTCTCCTTCCATTACTGCTACCCTTGCAAACTATTCTGCACATAGCACCAAAGTGAGTCCTACTGACTGAATGTTTGTGTCCTGCCAAAATTCGTATGTTGAAGTCCTGATGTAATAATATGTGGAGGTGGGGCTTTTTGGAGATGAATAGGACACAAGGGCACCACCCTCATGAATGGGATTGATATCCTTTTACAAGAGACCCCAGAGATCTCCTTTCCCCCTTTCATCACGTGAAGATACATCAAAGGGAATCTGTGAACCAGGAAGCAGGTCCTCATCACTAGACCCCTACTCTGCTAGCACCTTGATCCTGGACTTCTCAGCCTCCAGAACTATGAGAAACAAATTTCGGTTTGTTTGTAAGTCACTCAGTCTATGATAGTCTTGTTATATCAGCCAGAATGGACTAAGACAGTGAGTACTTTAAAATGTTAGGTCAAGTTGGTCCTCCATGCAAACATTGCCAGGGCTGCCATCTCATTCGGAGTGTAGCACAAAGATTTCATCGTGACCCAAAAGGCCTTCCGTGTTTAGTTCTTTTTCCTCATCTCCATCATTCTCGCCTCGCTCACTCCTCTCCAGCCACATCATTTCCTTTCTTGTCCATTTAACGCACCGAGCAGGCTTCCACTTGAGAAACTTCGCACTTGCTCTTTCCTCCGCCTGCTTGTTCCTCCTTCCTTCAGATCTCTAGGAGCTATCTCTGACCACACTCCCATCACTAACCAGCCACATGGTTTTGGTTACAGCTATTCATCATTTATTTATTTTTCTTGCCTGTCTCTCTTCAAAGTCATCTCTATAAAAGTAGAAAATCCATCAGTATTAAGCATTGCCGTACCCCCAGCATCTAGAACTGTACTTCAATCAAAGTAGAAACTCAGTGTTTCAATTAGTAAGTGTATATATGATAATATATCTGTTCAGTGATTATAATATCATTTATTCATTTCTTGACATATATAATTAGAAAGATCCCCTCCCACACACACACACACACACACACACACAAGAGTGATACATGTGGATTGAGCAAATATTAAGGTAAATGAATAGCTGTTAACCTTTGATTTCTGGGCATTCATAATAGGAAGAGTATTATACTAGGAAGTATTCGCCACGGTTCACACTGAGCTTTCCACTGTACCATCAGATTCTCACAACTACGTAGACAGATATGATTAATATCCCCTTTTATAGGTGGGGAAATGTTGCCAGGCGTTAACATTATTTGCCATCGCTCAAACAGAAATTGTGGGGCAACATAATAGCAAGTGAGCTTTATTGTGCTTTGAAGATGTGCCTGGCTCTGCATAAGTGCTTTTCAGGTATCGGGTCAATGAATCCCATTAGAACCCCCTGAGGAACCTGTTATTTCCATGAAGTGAATGGAAACAAAAACTTAGGTTAAGTTTACAGCATTACCTAAGTTAGGATTTAAAAGTGGGCAGTCTGACCCTTGAACATGTACTTGTCACCTGTCGTTCTACTGCTATCCATGGGCCTCAGGCACACTCTGCTCTGTTCTCTGGCATTTTTGCTATTCCACTTCAGACGGAGTCTGGTAGACTAAACTGTTCTGTCTGACACATTCAGAATGCACGCTTGAGTAGCATCTAGAGGCATTCCACTCCACATGTTAGACAGGCAAAAATGATACCACATTGTCAGATGTTAAGTTAAATATTAAAAATATCAAGTCATTCAACATTTAAGGTTATTGCCCATAAATAGATTTTTCAAAAACGTAAAAGGTCAAGGTTCTATCAAACGGTTATATGTTCAAACACTTGACATGGCAGAAGTATTGTTGCTGGGAATATATTTTTTAAAACTCTTACTTTTGGGATTTACAATTTCTCTCTCTCTCTCTTCCTCCCTCTCTCCCTCCCGCTTTTTTCCATCCTCCTTCCTCCTCCCTCCCTCCTCCCATTCTTCCTCCCTCCCTTCTTCCTGCTCTCCCTCCCCCCACCTTTTTTTTTTAATTTGGAAACTCAGCACTGAGGTTTAGTCTTATTCTGAATGATTCCATCATATATTGAACAATTTGCATGGATCTATAAACTGAACTATTCCAAAGCCATGCCATAATAACTACATTAGCACAGTCAGATCATTTAAATATTATCACTTCTTAAATTGGGCATGTGATTGTTCTTTTGTAGTGTTGAAAAAATTAGGTGGAAGGATTGGACTTTCTGTACTATACTAATGAGATTTTCTAGGCTGCAATTCCTCCCTAGTAAAGGTTTTTTTTGTTTTGTTTTGTTTTGTTTTGTTTTTAAGGTGATAAATTACTAAACATAAGTTGTGTAATTTGAGTTGCTTGGTGAAGAGGGTGAGATTGATGAGCCCAGATGGGACTTTGAGATGAAGACAGAAGCCCAAGACGATACAAAATGTAATTAGGTTGTCTAATAAGATGTATGTAGAAAAGAGATAAATATAAAAAATGTACCTATCTTTCTCATTAATCATTCATTCATTCACCAAAGTCACGTGTCTATGTGTGCTAGGCCACGTATATTAGAAATTAGAGATCCAATAATGCTTATATAGTTCTGGCCCCCAAGGAACTTACATTCTGATTGTAGTCAAAGCTTTCTAAATATCAATGCCTGCCTTGAGGAAGTTTCAGTAAATTCTCTAGCACATGGTACAGCACATGGCAAGCACAAGATTGTCCCTGGCCCATTGTGTCTTAGACTGGGCATGGGTGGGAAAGGGGCAGGGATCTATATATTCTTATAAGGGATTTTCTGTCAGTTCTCAAATCTGTTTATCCTAGGATATATGGCTAAAATAGTTAAATGTTAAGCTAATTTATGGGTTAAAGTGTTTTTCACAGTTTTTTACAGGTCATTTTCTAACTATATCACCTTTATCAATTATCAAAACCATTAACAAAGATCAGAGTAATTACATATATAGAGATCCTAAATCCTTGAAGAAACACTATTGTTGAAGCACAGGAAGCTGGCATGGAAAAAGAATAATTAAACTGTAATAAACTTTTTATTAAATAGAGGTTTGTAACCCTGAATATTAAAACTTGTCTTTCTGAAAATGTAGTATAGCATTAATTCTGAAGTCCTACATAGAAGTCTCATGAAAATAAATACTCATTTTAAAAGTAAATGTAACCCCCTATAGTGGGTGGTATGTCATGTATAAAGACTTAAAAACAGGAATGTTTGAGAATTTATACATCGGCTGTGAAAATGACAATAATGACAATTATGGAGTTTTTCTATGTTTCAAGATGGATGCTAATGCTAATTCATAAATTATTTTTCCTATGTGTGATTCAAACTACAGTAGCAAAAAATGGTTGATTCAATGCAGTAGGTAAATTTTTAAAAAGTAGCTCTCTAGTTTAAAAAAACATCCATCAAGTATTATTTTGGGGAGAGGAGACTGGTAAACAAAACCATATTGTTTTCATCTTTGTAAATGATTTTTAGTCTCACTACTTTGGTAAGGGTTCAACCCTTCTGCCTTTTTCCTTTGGTCTCCCACTCCAAAGCAAAGTGGATGGCATTATCTCATGCCTCATGTAAAATAAAAGCCATTAGAAATCAGCACTTTTATTTACATCCAGAGATATTCCTTCCTATTTCAGTTCTTTTACATAGAAGATTAATAATAATAATAATAACAACAACAACAGTGAAGACTACTACTAGCAATTAAGTGAGCATTAGGTACCAGAGATTGCTAACAGCTTTATCAAAAAGCATTAACTTAAATCATCTCCTATTATCCCGATCTTTCAAATAATAAAGTCAACAGCACAAGTAAAGGAACTTGCCCAAAATCACATAGCTAATAAATGTTGGAGCATGTATGTGAATCTACATGAGTGTGTCCTAGTGCTAAAAGCTGGCTTAAGCCTGCAGCATATCTCACACCCTGTTCTCGGTCTCATACAGTAACCATTTACCTAAAATTTCTGGTATTTGACTACATTTTGCTGGGATATTAGGAGTTGTTAGAAAATTCTGCATATGTATTCACAGATCCCTGAACACACTGGAACCTGAAGGGAAAAGATCTCTATCATCTTCTAGGCTATTCCCAATGAAAGCATCACCACTATATTTATTTTTTGATGGCCAGAATCTCTCTCTTCCACTCTGAATCTTCCATGAAGGACCAACATAGGCCATTGTTCTTCCTCTTGCTCTGAAAATTTGGATATCCTAATGCTCGTTTATGAATAAATTTTTCTTTTGGAGTTATTGGTGCTTTTAAAATTTAACTCTCATCTCAAATTCTGCCAATTTTAAGACAACCATGCGAGTAATCAATCTGTTTTGCTTTCAGTCAGTAAAGAGTAATTAATTTGGCTGGTCATCAATGGTAAATGTTTCTTCCTAAATTTGAGTATATGAAATTCCACTAAAAAGCAGAAATGTAGAATTGTCTTCACCACTGGGGTCAGCTCCATGATGACTATGTTATAATGGTGAATACTCTGGAAGAAGCTAGCTAGGTGATATTTGGGTTGCAAATCCTAAATACGACTTATAGTTTTAAAGGACACATATTTTTTATGTTTCCCTCTGAAAAAAAAAAAAAAGAATGATAACTCCTCTCTTGGTTTGAAGAAAACTTTGGCCCAGCGTTATCTTGGACAAACTGCTTGATTTCCCAATGTTTTAAATCTGATAAAAGCAATTATATGATCTAATTGCTTTTTGTATATATTTAAAATATTCACATGAAATGATGCCATGATATTGAACAGAAGTTAAGGTCCTTAGAGGTCCCCATTAGTCTTGCATGTGAGACCTTAATGAGAGTGTACATTCAAAAGAAGCCCTTTATAATTTTTTCCCAAATGCACATACTAGTAAATACTTTTTATATTATCAAATGACAGTTACTAGATGCAGTACATTCTTGCAGGAGTAACTCAGTAGTTATTACACCTGCCACACACCGGTCTCCAAAGTAGAATTGTATTTTTGATCAGTTCCATCATTTGCTTTCCATAGACATTCCTATGGGAAGTTTCCAACAGTAACATCAAAATACTTTTTTCCAAGTGGCAGCTTTTTAAAAAAGAAAGCAAGAAAATACTTTCTTGCTAATATTGAAAACTTTTAAAATTTAATATGTTTTGAATGTCATGGTTCAGTTAGAAATATCCAGACAATATAAATATTCACTCAGAAGTTTAAAAAACATCACCAGTTCATTAAAAAGGGAGAAGAAAACAAAACTAACTGGCATGTTGTTCTGAGTAAGCAGGCAAACATTATATCAGTTTCTTTTGTCTCATTTTGGTTTTACTTTTCTGGATCTCTTAGCAACCTTCATTTTCGTGCCCAGAAACAAAGGTGAAGTACTCTGGTATGAGGTATTTGGGGTAGTTGTTAGTTTCTTTTTAAAATAAAGCCAGAATTATTCTGGTTAGACTAATAAGAGGAAAATAAAGTACAAGGTTACATAGCCTCCTTCCTGGCACGGTAGTAAAAACAACCTTCAAAATGTAATTGGAAGCACGGTGGAGAAAGCGAAATCTTCTAGATATAGTTGGATCACAGGACTCCCAAGCCTCCCTAGCCCTAGCTACTGCTAAATTGGCAAAAGGAGCTAGAATTACTTTAGAGAGTGCTTTGCCCTGTGATTTTAATATGCTACAGATCAATGTAATTTTATTAGTTCTGGGTGTTTAGAACTATACATATCTCATAATGTTTCTCAGCATCATAAATAAAATTTCAAAAACTGTGTTAGCAAAAACCCACAATAAAAGACAGATATAGTACTAATGGAAGAGCAGGAGACTTGCCACTTATGAAAGTGTCCCCTGAAGTCAGACAAACCAGGCTCTTAACCCTGGTTTTGCCACCTACCAATGTATCCATGGGCAAGTTATTCTATATGTCTTTTCTTCAAGAAAATCAAGCTAATAGTGACTACCTCATGGAACTATTATGAAGAATATGTTTTCTAAAATTGCTAGAAGAGTTTGGCTTATTCTCCGATACTTAACAGATGCTTAATATACTTTTGTTATTTTCTGCAATCGCTGCTTAATATACCAAAACTCAACCCTTAACTAAACAGTAGTTGCAGTCACAGCCCTATCACCGCATCATAATGATTTCCATTGTTTTTCCTTGTTCTCCAAGATTGATGTAGCCCCAAAAGTTATAATTTAAAAATAAAATTTATCCAATCTCTTCCTCAACTTCTTGTTCCTCTTTCCCTATTTCTCCGAACTCTTAATGGTGTGTCTTTGCCATGCTCTCCAGCTCCTAGAAACTTCTATAGCACTCTTGCTCTCCCTGATTCCTCATAGTCATACAGACACCCAACGTGGTTGAGTATATTTCTAAAATACGTTTCTTATTTATCTTCTTTTCACTGTTCATCCTCACTGCTACTCCCCACTTTTTGCATTTTGTCACCTGCTGCTGGGGTTATTGAAAAACCACCTGCCTCGTTTCACAGTCAGTAGGCATTTTTTTCTGTAATCTTCCGAGGTTACTAAATCAACCTTACTGGATGAAAGTTTGGATTTATCACTCATTGTCTCGAAATCCTTCCACGTCTTCCCACCCCGTTTCGACTGAATCAGATGCAGCCTCCCCACCGCCCCCCCCACACACATATCACACAACGTTAGTCGTATTTTCTTTCCTGCTTGACATATCACACAACGTTAGTCGTATTTTCTTTTCTGGCAAATAGTGCATTACTCCCCTACAGAATACTTAAAATATTCATACTTTATGTCAAACTATTTCATTAGAAATCAAGTCTCCATGTCTGCCTTTAATCTCTTGCCTTTATGTCTTGGCTTAGGCAGTTCCTCTACCTAAAATGCTCTTCCTCCAAATTCTATCCTTCAAAAATTAAGTACATGTTTCCATATCATGAGGTCTTTTTAATCTTCTGTCTTAAAATTTATCTTTTTATTTTCAACTATCATAATTGTATGTTATCATTATCAATAGTGATGTAATTTAATACATTAGCACAATGCTTTGCCACTTATAGATATGCTTGTATATTTTATTTATAAAATGATGTATATCATATTCTGTGTGGCTTATTTGCATATTAATTGGTATTTCTAGTGATATGCTGTTGCCCTAAAAAGCATTTTTCTCTCTTTATGTTAATAAGGTTTTATGAGAAGAGTTTATCCTATTATTCAGAGAGCTAGTTATAAATTAGAGAAAATTATAAAGGCAAAGGATACAGATTCTCAGTATTCATTCAACAAATTTTAAACACACGCACTTATTCTAAGATAGTTTCTGTGCTAGATGCATTAACAAGTATAAAGGAAATATTTATACAAATAATAATTTATTTTAGCTGTGATAGAAGGCAATAATGAACTGAGTATAATGAAGACACCATGGAAACGACAGTGATAAAAGCAAGATTAAACCCGAGAAAAATTGTTTTAGAAGATTGAAGAAGATAGAAAAGTTTTGAATGGAAAAGAGAAATTGCCAAAGAGAGTAATATTCATACAATCGATATTTTAAAATGCCTATAAAATACAGATATATGTAAGATGTGATACAAAAATAGGAGTCAAGAATAATTCTAAGACTTTATGTTCGTGGACAGGTGAACAGATAAACAAAATATGGTACATACATAAAAAGGAATATTATTTATCTTTAAAAAGGAAGGAAATCCTGTTGTATGCCACAACATGGATAAACCTTGAGAATAATATGTTATGGTAAATACGCCAGTCACAAAAAGACAAATACTTTATGATTCCACATATGTGAGGTATCCAAAGAGGTCAAATTTATAGAAATAAAAAGTAGAATGATCATTACCAGAGGCTGGAGAAAGAAGAAAGAAAAGGATAATTGTTTATCCTTCATAATGGGTCTGGAGCTTAAGATTTGCAAGATAAAAAAAGTTCTGAAGATCTGTTTTATGACAATGTAAATATACTTAATAATGCTGATCTGTACATTTAAACTGCACATCTATACTATCTTATGCTTAAAATGGTAATTTTGTTATGTATTTTTTACCACAGAAAAAAATATCAGTCTTTACTTGGCCCATAAGGCCCAGTGCTACCTATGTGGTATCCTTTCCTACTGGTCGCTCCCTTGCACACTTCATAACAACCACACCAGAATCTTTACTATTCTTCAAATATATTTAGTACACACTTGCTTTATGGCCTTTGCACTGGCTGTTCTATTCTTCCCATTATATTTGCACTAATTATTCCCTGCTTCAAGTCCTAGTCAAATGTTATCTCTTCAGAGAGTCCTTTCCTGATGACTTAGTATTCAATCTCAAACATTTCCTAACCCCTTATCTTGGTTGATTTTTCTTTGTGGCATTTACCACCACTTCATGTATAGATTTGTTTGTTAATTTGTTGTTTTCCCTATGAGACTGTAGGTGTCTTTACAATAAGGGCTTTGTTTTATTGATTATTTGCTGCTTTAGATCCAAGTTTGATAGCAATGCCTGGTATTTGATAAATGTTTATTTAATATTTGCTAAATAAATAAGTAAATGAAAAATGTCATTTCAAAACACCAAGAATAAAAGATAATAACCAAGCTTTATGATTTGAAATGCTGCTCATAATTATTATGAATGTCCTGCATTCCACCTATACTTCTTTCATATTCTATTGGTGATTATATACTACTAGGAGACTCACTATCATATAATGTGGCACCCACCTAGCTATGTCAAAAAAAAAAACACCTTAAAATTAGCTGCCAAAAAACAGGAATGACCTGATATATAGGTAATGGATTATGACCACCATGAAAAGTGATTTCAGATAATCTTATCCTTCCCTGCCTCTCCATCCTCACCACCCTTTCCCACAAAATACTCTCCAAGGAACAAATCCTTTAATTTTAAAATTGAAAACGAGATTTAACCTTGAGAAAGTTAGGGACCTTAAGTTACATTCACAAAAAGGAATGTTTGAAAGGTTTTGATGCAAATATGGGGCTCGAACTTTAAGTTTTATGTATGATAATAAAGAGGGGTTACTTTGGGAACAAAAGATAAGTTGGGAATGTCTCACAGTTTCTAATCATTTTTCCTATACAGAAAACTACCCTGGAAGCCTGACTAATACTCTTCATGATTTAAAAGTTGACTTTAATATTCACATTATAATAATCTTTTAAACGTAGAGTAGACATAATCCTAAACTGAATGATTTTGCAGGAATAAATGTTTGCTTTTGCTTTTGTACTCAAATAATTTCAATTCAATTCAATTTGCAAACCTCTCATGTATCTAGTTCTTAGCTCTAGACATAATACCCTCCACAGATGGTGGATGTCATTTGATCCTGGCCCTTTCTAGCAAATTCACATATGTCAGCAAATGAGCCTAAAACAACTCCAGGTTTCAAATGCAAAACATTTGTAAATTACACTGATTCATAATCAGGACGACATAATAAACTACAATCTAGTTATTCTCAGTAGGCCTTATTCAGCAGAAAAAAGCCATGGATTAGAAGCCAAGAGAGGATGTTGAGCTTGGCTCTTCCAATATAAGGCTTTTGGAAATTTAATTATTTGCCTGTGGAAAGTACTAGAATGACAGCCTTGGAGAATAAAATCCCTCATCATTTCAGAACACAGATCATAAAGCCCAGACTTGCCTGTTACCACAAAGGCCCACCAAGAAACTTAATTCTCTGGAACCTCCATTTTTCACTTGATTTAAATACAATCGTAGTCAACAAATTAAGTTCTCTACTGGTTCATTGCCTCGACTCCAGCTTGTTTTAGCAATTAATTTACTATCGATTACCATTTTTGTGTCAAATATTTTGAATTGTTATAGTATAGGAGGGGATATATATAAAGGCAGAACATTTCTATTGCTATAGTTATTTTTAAGTATAAGATTATTTCTTCTTATATCCTGAGAGAAGTGAGGGAGCCCAAAGTCACATAATCCAGAACCAGGATGACAGGTAAATGAGTTACTATAACTCAGGTCTCAAGAGGGGTCTTTTTTAAAAAAGATGTCTCTGGTAGGAAAAGAGCAAGAATGATAAAGAAGATTGGTATAAAAAATTCTGAGACATATGTGTATGGAAATTATGTACATGTGGAGTGTCAAATAAAGTAAAATATTTAGGAAATGTAAAGTGCCCGAAGCCTTTGATATTGTCTGTAACCTTTTTATATTTTCAAAGAATAACTCTACTGTTTTCCTTCTGAAGAAACAAATGGGTAAATCAATTCTGCCATCTGTGCCCTTCTGAGAATTTAACTAAATAAGCTGAAAAAAAAAAGAGCCAACAAACTATTGAACATATCTGACTAATTTGAACCACATAGAGTTACACCATCCTCAGGTTGATATTTCAAAGGCTGAATAACTCAAAAAATTGTTACAGTCATAAATGGTCTGCAAACAAGGACATAAGGCTGTGAATGACCATCTGTCCACAAAAGGGGCTTTATATGTTTATAAACCCCAAGTTCCCAAGACTGTTCAATCTCAGGACTTTACTTAGTGACTGTAAAAGATTGAGATATCCCTGTATTTTGGTCGCATCTAAGGTAACATTTAACACCTTGCAACTCCAGATCACCTTCTACAGTTTCTCAATTGTTGGATGATTTTTATTTTCCTCAATGTAAGTGCAGATGTATTGCAGCTGAAAATATGGAACTCTGAGCATTTTCATCAAAAAAATCTCCTTGAGTTCTAAAAAAAGGTTTCTCCTGAAAATTTTATAAATATGAGGTTGACAAATTTTATAAATATGAGGTTGACATAAGAAATGAATTTATTCGATGTAAAAATATAAATTTTTATTATTTTTGTTTTATTCCTTCCTTCCATATCATGTAAAGTGTTTCTTTTTCACTTAAAATAAATTCAAAATTATTTAGATTTAATAATATAACATATTTATTACTTTAGGTATGGTTTTCTAATCACTGCCCAAGTTGAAGAATTGTAAGTGAAATAAATTATCTAAATAATGTCAGTTTAAATTGACGAAATTGGGTAAATTTTGCTTTGTGAATTCTAATAATTTTATATTTTAGATGATTTATTTATACACAGTCTTATTCTGGAGTGATTTGAGGCAAGTTAAAAAATGCAGGCAACCTAGAAAGACAAATTTTTACTAAAAAGCAAGAGAAACATAATAAAGAAAAAATAAGAGCAGACAAATAAAATGAATCTCAGAGGAAAGCCACAAATAATAGAAGCAGTGAAACTCTATCTACTCATGGGAGATAAGACAGAACATTGATCAGCGTTCAATGGTTTCTAGTAGGTAACGGAACTGGAAGAGATAGAATCCATAAGTTAAAGGCAAACCAGTTGATTAGGATAAGCACCAATATTCCTTCTAATGATACAGGAGAGAAATTACTCTCTGTGTCCTATCTTAATGGAGAGATACTGTAAGATTTATTTATAAACACCCCTCTTACCATCCTTCAAGTAAACACAGTGATGCGTGAATTGTACTGCTTCTACATAATGTACCTTTATGTAAGCTGATGACATTACAACGAAGCACAGTTTAGTAAAAATCATTTCACCCAGGGACAGTGTATGGCATCCACAGAGAGTTCTCTCTGAAAAGATGGCTTGATTCCAAGGTTAATTTTATTGCAGAAGAAATGCACAGGCAATAAGTACACTTTTCATGGCACTTTTTTCTTCTTAGAACTTACTACATTTTATAACTAAGCTGTTTATTTCATTCTAGGCTATAAGCTTCATAAGAATAAAAATAACATGGAATCCCCAGCTCCCAGCAAAGCATCTGACACACAGTAGGCATGTAAATATTTGTTCAATATTGGATGAATGCATAATTTTCAGAGATTACCCAAAATATTGTTTCCCTCACTTCAGCATTTCAGGATTTTCTCTGTGACAAGCACCTGGAGGGCAGATGATGTATATGATAGATCTTCGTGTAGGTCCATGATTAAGGCAATCAATTGGACTCATCTTGAGCTTCTTTCCAATGATGCTGGTAATTATAAGTATTCTGCTTGAAATTAGGCAATGTTAGACTTACACAGCAAGAAATGATTATCTTTCATTAAAATTGTATAACCAGCACGATTTTGGTTATTAAGCTTAATCACACTGGGGAACCCTGGGGGTAGGTGTAAAGATGCACCTTAGAGTTATCCTACTCAATGGGTAAGGGGAGTGGGGTTTTTACACACCAACAACTTCTATTCATCACTGTTGGAGGGCTACTCCCAGAAAGATGTTAGTTCCTGGACATTTCTGGCCTGTCTGATTTGGAGACAGAGCAGGATCTGGTAGCCAGAGAAAGTTCTCTGAGTTGATGAGGCCTATGAAAATAGAGGGGAGGCACTACAGTACCTGTTTCAATAACATATGTTTAAGGGGACATTGTATACATTTGAAAAAAGATTATGTAGAACTTGACAACTTCAGGTAATATTCTATCACTAGACTTTCTGACTTCTTCAAGCATCTAGAAGAAACCTGAAATGAAGTGAAACAAAGTTCTTTCTTTCTTCTTTCTTTTTCTCTTTCTTTTTCTCTCTCTTTCTTTTTCTTTCTTTCTTCCTTCCTTCCTTCCTTCCTTCCTCCCTCCCTCC